>NW_026290936.1:205000-210000 GCF_023373465.1 Oncorhynchus keta | reverse complement strand
GTTAGAGTGTAGAGGAGGTAGGTAGCCTAGTGGTTAGAGTGTAGAGGAGGTAGGTAGCCTAGTGGTTAGAGTGTAGAGGAGGCAGGTAGTCTAGTGGTTAGAGTGTAGAGGAGGTAGGGTAGCCTTGTGGTTAGAGTGTAGAGGAGGCAGGTAGTCTAGTGGTTAGAGGAGGTAGGTAGCCTAGTGGTTAGAGCGTTGGACTAGTAACCGAAAGGTTGCAAGTTCAAATCCTCGAGCTGACAAGGTACAAAATCTGTCGTTCTTCCCCTGAACAGGCAGTTAACCCACTGTTCCTAGGCCGTCATTGAAAATAAGAATATGTTCTTAACTGACTTGCCTGGTTAAATAAAGGTAAAACAAAATTACAAGAACCTTCCTTAAAACACATTTAATATGTTATTCAAAGGTTCCCAGAATGTTTCTTTAGGTTGTGGGAACAGTCGGATGGGGAACATTGTGGGGACATGACAAAAGACATGTTCCCAAAACAAACCAACTGTCCGCTTGTCGATGATTCTACTTTGTTTATTTTAGAGAACTAAACATTTACCCGATGTTTGCAACAACGTTCCTTAAAACACATTTCATCTGTTCTTTAAAGGTTCCCAGAATATTTCATTGGACTAGATTAGAAGTTCACAAAACCTGTCCAGTTATGCAGATAATTCAACAATGTTTATTAAACAATTCACCTGATGTTTACAAGAACGTTCCTCGATCAACATTTTGTCTGTTCTTTAAAAGGTACCAGAAAGTTTATTTTAGGTTGTGGGAACATTGTAGGGGATATGACAAGACATAGTTTCCGAACAGACAGCCATGTCTATATCAGGGTGCACAAAACTTCTCTTTGATATTGCAAGAATGTACGGTCTTTACAAGAGATAAGTTTCCAAAACACCACAGAACAGCCTTTCTAAGATCATTACAAGAGATAAGTTCCCAAAACACCACAGAACAGCCTTTCTAAGATCATTACAAGAGATAAGTTCCCAAAACACCATAGAACAGCCTTTCTAAGATCATTACAAGAGATAAGTTCCCAAAACACCACAGAACAGCCTTTCTAAGATCATTACAAGAGATAAGTTCCCAAAACACCACAGAACAGCCTTTCTAAGATCATTACAAGAGATAAGTTCCCAAAACACCACAGAACAGCCTTTCTAAGATCATTACAAGAGATAAGTTCCCAAAACACCACAGAACAGCCTTTCTAAGATCATTACAAGAGATAAGTTCCCAAAACACCACAGAACAGCCTTTCTAAGATCATT
Organism: Oncorhynchus keta; assembly: GCF_023373465.1. Taxonomy (NCBI): domain Eukaryota; kingdom Metazoa; phylum Chordata; class Actinopteri; order Salmoniformes; family Salmonidae; genus Oncorhynchus; species Oncorhynchus keta. The sequence continues at coordinate 208,723 of NW_026290936.1, read as the reverse complement.
ACAAGAGATAAGTTCCCACACCAATGGCGACAGCTAGTATTTCTGGGGATCCCCTTTAGCCAACACCAATGGAGACAGCTAGTCTTCCTGTGGATCCCCTTTAGCCAACACCAATGGAGACAGCTAGTCTTCCTGTGGATCCCCATTAGCCAACACCAATGGAGACAGCTAGTCTTTATGTGAATCCCCATTAGCCAACACCAATGGAGACAGCTAGTCTTCCTGTGGATCCCCATTAGCCAACACCAATGGAGACAGCTCGTCTTCCTGGGGATCCCCATTAGCCCACACCAATGGAGACAGCTAGTCTTCCTGTGGATCCCCATTAGCCAACACCAATGGAGACAGCTCGTCTTCCTGGGGATCCCCATTAGCCCACACCAATGGAGACAGCTAGTCTTCCTGTGGATCCCCATTAGCCAACACCAATGGAGACAGCTCGTCTTCCAGGGGATCCCCTTTAGCCAACACCAATGGAGGCAGCTAGTTTTCCTGTGGATCCCCATTAGCCAAAACACCAATGGAGACAGCTAGTCTTCCTGTGGATCCCCATTAGCCAACACCAATGGAGACAGCTCGTCTTCCAGGGGATCCCCATTAGCCAATATCAATGGAGACAGCTAGTCTTTCTGTGGATCCCCATTAGCCAACACCAATGGAGACAGCTAGTCTTCCTGTGGATCCCCATTAGCCAACACCAATGGAGACAGCTCGTCTTTCTGGGGATCCCCATTAGCCCACACCAATGGAGACAGCTAGTCTTTCTGGGGATCCCCATTAGCCCACACCAATGGAGACAGCTAGTCTTTCTGGGGATCCCCATTAGCCCACACCAATGGAGACAGCTAGTCTTTCTGGGGATCCCCATTAGCCCACACCAATGGAGACAGCTAGTCTTCCAGGGGATCCCCATTAGCCAACACCAATGGAGACAGCTAGTCTTTCTGGGGATCCCCATTAGCCAACACCAATGGAGACAGTCTTCCAGGGGATCCCCTTTAGCCCACACCAATGGAGACAGCTAGTCTTCCAGGGGATCCCCATTAGCCCACACCAATGGAGACAGCTAGTCTTCCAGGGGATCCCCTTTAGCCCACACCAATGGAGACAGCTAGTCTTTCAGGGGATCCCCATTAGCCCACACCAATGGAGACAGCTAGTCTTTCTGTGGATCCCCATTAGCCAACACCAATGGAGACAGCTAGTCTTCCTGTGGATCCCCATTAGCCAACACCAATGGAGACAGCTAGTCTTCCTGTGGATCCCCATTAGCCAACACCAATGGAGACAGCTAGTCTTCCTGTGGATCCCCATTAGCCAACACCAATGGAGACAGCTAGTCTTCCTGTGGATCCCCATTAGCCAACACCAATGGAGACAGCTAGTCTTCCTGGGGATCCCCATTAGCCAACACCAATGGAGACAGCTAGTCTTTCTGGGGATCCCCATTAGCCCACACCAATGGAGACAGTCTTCCAGGGGATCCCCTTTAGCCCACACCAATGGAGACAGCTAGTCTTCCAGGGGATCCCCATTAGCCAACACCAATGGAGACAGCTAGTCTTTTGGGGATCCCCATTAGCCAACACCAATGGAGACGGCTAGTCTTCCTGTGGATCCCCATTAGCCAACACCAATGGAGACAGCTAGTCTTCCTGTGGATCCCCATTAGCCAACACCAATGGAGACAGCTAGTCTTTCAGGGGATCCCCATTAGCCAATACCAATGGAGACAGCTAGTCTTTCTGGGGATCCCCATTAGCCCACACCAATGGAGACAGCTAGTCTTTCAGTGGATCCCCATTAGCCCACACCAATGGAGACAGCTAGTCTTCCTGTGGATCCCCATTAGCCAACACCAATGGAGACAGCTAGTCTTCCTGGGGATCCCCATTAGCCAACACCAATGGAGACAGCTAGTCTTCCTGTGGATCCCCATTAGCCAACACCAATGGAGACAGCTAGTCTTTCTGTGGATCCCCATTAGCCAACACCAATGGAGACAGCTCGTCTTCCTGGGGATCCCCATTAGCCCACACCAATGGAGACAGCTAGTCTTTCTGGGGATCCCCATTAGCCCACACCAATGGAGACAGCTAGTCTTCCTGTGGATCCCCATTAGCCAACACCAATGGAGACAGCTAGTCTTCCTGTGGATCCCCATTAGCCAACACCAATGGAGACAGCTAGTCTTCCTGTGGATCCCCATTAGCCAACACCAATGGAGACAGCTAGTCTTCCTGTGGATCCCCATTAGCCAACACCAATGGAGACAGCTAGTCTTCCTGGGGATCCCCATTAGCCAACACCAATGGAGACAGCTAGTCTTTCTGGGGATCCCCATTAGCCAACACCAATGGAGACAGCTAGTCTTTCTGGGGATCCCCATTAGCCCACACCAATGGAGACAGCTAGTCTTCCAGGGGATCCCCATTAGCCAACACCAATGGAGACAGCTAGTCTTCCAGGGGATCCCCATTAGCCCACACCAATGGAGACAGCTAGTCTTTTAGGGGATCCCCATTAGCCCACACCAATGGAGACAGCTAGTCTTCCTAGGGATCCCCATTAGCCCACACCAATGGAGACGGCTAGTCTTCCAGGGGATCCCCATTAGCCAACACCAATGGAGACAGCTAGTCTTTCTGGGGATCCCCTTTTGCCCAAACCAATGGAGACAGCTAGTATTTCTGGGGATCCCCTTTAGCCCACACCAATGGAGACAGTCTTCCAGGGGATCCCCATTAGCCAACACCAATGGAGACAGTCTTCCAGGGGATCCCTATTAGCCAACACCAATGGAGACAGTCTTCCAGGGGATCCCTATTAGACAACACCAATGGAGACAGTCAGACAGACAGACAGACAGACAGACAGACAGACAGACAGACAGACAGACAGACAGACAGACATGGAGAGAGATAGACAGATAGACATGGAGAGAGATAGACAGATAGACATGGAGAGAGATAGACAGATAGACATGGAGAGAGATAGACAGATAGACATGGAGAGAGACAGACATGTAGACAGATAGACATGGAGAGAGATAGACAGTGTTTATGGGAGAGAGAGATCACAGATAGACATGGAGAGAGATAGACAGATAGACAGATAGACATGGAGAGAGATAGACAGATAGACATGGAGAGAGATAGACAGTGTTTATGGGAGAGAGATAGACAGTGTGGAGGGAGGGAGAGAGAGACAGATAGACATGGAGAGAGATAGACAGATAGACATGGAGAGAGATAGACAGATAGACATGGAGAGAGATAGACAGATAGACATGGAGAGAGATAGACAGTAGACATGGAGAGAGATAGACAGATAGACATGGAGAGAGATAGACAGATAGACATGGAGAGAGATAGACAGATAGACATGGAGAGAGATAGACATGGAGAGAGATAGACAGATAGACATGGAGAGAGATAGACAGATAGACATGGAGAGAGATAGACAGATAGACATGGAGAGAGACAGACATGTAGACAGATAGACATGGAGAGAGAGAGACAGATAGACATGGAGAGAGATAGACAGATAGACATGGAGAGAGATAGACAGATAGACATGGAGAGAGATAGACAGGTAGACATGGAGAGAGATAGACAGATAGACATGGAGAGAGATAGACAGATAGACATGGAGAGAGATAGACAGATAGACATGGAGAGAGATAGACAGATAGACATGGAGAGAGATAGACAGATAGACATG
>NW_026290936.1:185000-200000 GCF_023373465.1 Oncorhynchus keta | reverse complement strand
TTGGTTGGATGTTCCAATAAGCTGACGGCTGGTTGGTTGGATGTTCCAATAAGCTGGTTGGTTGGATGTTCCAATAAGCTGAGCTGGTTGGTTGGATGTTCCAATAAGCTGACGGCTGGTTGGTTGGATGTCCCAATAAGCTGACAGCTGGTTGGTTGGATGTTCCAATAAGCTGGCTGGTTGGTTGGATGTTCCAATAAGCTGACAGCTGGTTGGTTGGATGTTCCAATAAGCTGACTGGTTGGTTGGATGTTCCAATAAGCTGGTGGTTGGTTGGATGTTCCAATAAGCTGGCTGGTTGGTTGGATGTTCCAATAAGCTGGTGGTTGGTTGGATGTTCCAATAAGCTGGTTGGTTGGATGTTCCAATAAGCTGGTTGGTTGGATGTTCCAATAAGCTGACGGCTGGTTGGTTGGATGTTCCAATATGTTCCAATGCTGAGCTGGTTGGTTGGATGTTCCAATAAGCTGACGGCTGGTTGGTTGGATGTTCCAATAAGCTGACGGCTGGTTGGTTGGATGTTCCAATAAGCTGGTTGGTTGGATGTTCCAATAAGCTGACAGCTGGTTGGTTGGATGTTGCTGTTGGTTGGATGTTCCAATAAGCTGGTTGGTTGGTTGATGTTCCAATAAGCTGGTTGGTTGGATGTTCCAATAAGCTGGTTGGTTGGATGTTCCAATAAACTGACGGCTGGTTGGTTGGATGTTCCAATAAGCTGGTTGGTTGGATGTTCCAATAAGCTGACAGCTGGTTGGTTGGATGTTCCAATAAGCTGGTTGGTTGGATGTTCCAATAAGCTGACGGCTGGTTGGTTGGATGTTCCAATAAGCTGACAGCTGGTTGGTTGGATGTTCCAATGAGCTGACAGCTGGTTGGTTGGATGTTCCAATAAGCTGACAGCTGGTTGGTTGGATGTCCCAATAAGCTGACGGCTGGTTGGTTGGATGTTCCAATAAGCTGACGGCTGGTTGGTTGGATGTTCCAATAAGCTGGTTGGTTGGTTGCTGGTGTTGGATGTTCCAATAAGCTGACGGCTGGTTGGTTGGATGTCCCAATAAGCTGACAGCTGGTTGGTTGGATGTCCCAATAAGCTGACGGTTGGTTGGATGTTCCAATGGTTTGGTTGGATGTTCCAATAAGCTGACAGCTGGTTGGTTGGATGTTCCAATAAGCTGATGTCCCAATAAGCTGGTTGGTTGGATGTTCCAATAAGCTGACAGCTGGTTGGTTGGATGTCCCAATAAGCTGACAGCTGGTTGGTTGGATGTTCCAATAAGCTGACAGCTGGTTGGTTGGATGTTCCAATAAGCTGACAGCTGGTTGGTTGGATGTCCCAATAAGCTGACAGCTGGTTGGTTGGATGTTCCAATGAGCTGACAGCTGGTTGGTTGGATGTTCCAATAAGCTGACAGCTGGTTGGTTGGATGTTCCAATGAGCTGACAGCTGGTTGGTTGGATGTTCCAATAAGCTGACGGCTGGTTGGTTGGATGTTCCAATGAGCTGACGGCTGGTTGGTTGGATGTTCCAATAAGCTGACTGGTTGGTTGGATGTTCCAATAAGCTGGACAGCTGGTTGGTTGGACGGCTGGTTGGTTGGATGTTCCAATGAGCTGACGGCTGGTTGGTTGGATGTTCCAATGAGCTGACAGCTGGTTGGTTGGTTCCAATAAGCTGGTTGGTTGGATGTTCCAATAAGCTGACGTTGGTTGGTTGTTCCAATAAGCTGACAGATGTTCCAATAAGCTGACCAGCTGGTTGGTTGGATGTTCCAATAAGCTGACGGCTGGTTGGTTGGATGTTCCAATAAGCTGACGGCTGGTTGGTTGGATGTTCCAATAAGCTGACAGCTGGTTGGTTGGATGTTCCAATGAGCTGACGGCTGGTTGGTTGGATGTTCCAATGAGCTGACGGCTGGTTGGTTGGATGTTCCAATAAGCTGGTTGGTTGGATGTTCCAATAAGCTGGTTTGGTTGGATGTTCCAATAAGCTGACGTTGCTGGTTGGTTGGATGTTCCAATAAGCTGACAGCTGGTTGGTTGGATGTTCCAATGAGCTGACAGCTGGTTGGTTGGATGTCCCAATGAGCTGACGGCTGGTTGGTTGGATGTTCCAATAAGAGCTGGTTGGTTGGATGTTCCAATAAGCTGACGGCTGGTTGGTTGGATGTTCCAATAAGCTGACGGCTGGTTGGTTGGATGTTCCAATAAGCTGACGGCTGGTTGGTTGGATGTTCCAATGAGCTGACGGCTGGTTGGTTGGATGTTCCAATAAGCTGGTTGGTTGGATGTCCCAATAAGCTGACAGCTGGTTGGTTGGATGTCCCAATAAGCTGACGGCTGGTTGGTTGGATGTTCCAATAAGCTGACGCTGGTTGGTTGGATGTTCCAATAAGCTGGTTGGTTGGATGTTCCAATAAGCTGGTTGGTTGGATGTCCCAATAAGCTGACGGCTGGTTGGTTGGATGTCCCAATAAGCTGACGGCTGGTTGGTTGGATGTTCCAATAAGCTGGTTGGTTGGATGTCCCAATAAGCTGACGGCTGGTTGGTTGGATGTCCCAATAAGCTGACGGCTGGTTGGTTGGATGTTCCAATAAGCTGGCTGGTTGGTTGGATGTTCCAATAAGCTGGTGGTTGGTTGGATGTTCCAATAACGCTGGTTGGTTGGATGTTCCAATCCAATGAGCTGGTTGGTTGGATGTTCCAATAAGCTGACGGCTGGTTGGTTGGATGTTCCAATAAGCTGACGGCTGGTTGGTTGGATGTTCCAATAAGCTGGTTGGTTGGATGTTCCAATAAGTTGGTTGGTTGGATGTTCCAATAAGCTGACGGCTGGTTGGTTGGATGTTCCAATAAGCTGACGTGGTTGGTTGGATGTTCCAATAAGCTGACAGCTGGTTGGTTGTGTTCCAATAAGCTGGTGGTGGTTGGATGTTCCAATAAGCTGGTTGGTTGGATGTTCCAATAAGCTGACGGCTGGTTGGTTGGATGTTCCAATAAGCTGACAGCTGGTTGGTTGGATGTTCCAATAAGCTGACAGCTGGTTGGTTGGATGTCCCAATAAGCTGACAGCTGGTTGGTTGGATGTTCCAATAAGCTGACGGCTGGTTGGTTGGATGTTCCAATAAGCTGACGGCTGGTTGGTTGGATGTTCCAATAAGCTGACGGCTGGTTGGTTGGATGTTCCAATAAGCTGACGGCTGGTTGGTTGGATGTTCCAATAGCTGACGGCTGGTTGGTTGGATGTTCCAATAAGCTGACGGCTGGTTGGTTGGATGTTCCAATAAGCTGACAGCTGGTTGGTTGGATGTTCCAATAAGCTGGTTGGTTGGATGTTCCAATGAGCTGACGGCTGGTTGGTTGGATGTTCCAATAAGCTGACGTTCCAATAAGCTGGTTGGTTGGATGTTCCAATAAGCTGACGGCTGGTTGGTTGGATGTTCCCAATAAGCTGGTGGTTGGTTGGATGTTCCAATAAGCTGACGGCTGGTTGGTTGGATGTTCCAATAAGCTGACGGCTGGTTGGTTGGATGTTCCAATAAGCTGACGGTTGGTTGGATGTTCTGGTTGGTTGGATGTTCCAATAAGCTGACGGCTGGTTGGTTGGATGTCCCAATAAGCTGACAGCTGGTTGGTTGGATGTTCCAATAAGCTGGTTGGTTGGATGTTCCAATAAGCTGGTTGGTTGGATGTTCCAATAAGCTGACAGCTGGTTGGTTGGATGTCCCAATAAGCTGACGCTGGTTGGTTGGATGTTCCAATAAGCTGACAGCTGGTTGGTTGGTTCCATGTGACGGCTGGTTGGTTGGATGTCCAATAAGCTGGTTGGTTGGATGTTCCAATAAGCTGACTGGTTGGTTGGATGTTCCAATAAGCTGACAGCTGGTTGGTTGGATGTTCCAATAAGCTGACAGCTGGTTGGTTGGATGTTCCAATAAGCTGACGGCTGGTTGGTTGGATGTTCCAATAAGCTGGCAGGTGGTTGGTTGGATGTTCCAATAAGCTGGTTGGTTGGATGTTCCAATAAGCTGACGGCTGGTTGGTTGGATGTTCCAATAAGCTGGTTGGTTGGATGTTCCAATAAGCTGGTTGGTTGGATGTTCCAATAAGCTGGTTGGTTGGATGTTCCAATAAGCTGGTTGGTTGGATGTCCCAATAAGCTGACAGCTGGTTGGTTGGATGTCCCAATAAGCTGACGGCTGGTTGGTTGGATGTCCCAATAAGCTGACAGCTGGTTGGTTGGATGTCCCAATAAGCTGACGGCTGGTTGGTTGGATGTTCCAATAAGCTGACGGCTGGTTGGTTGGATGTTCCAATAAGCTGACGGCTGGTTGGTTGGATGTTCCAATAAGCTGACGCTGGTTGGTTGTTCCAATAAGCTGACGATGTGTTCCAATAAGCTGACAGCTGGTTGGTTGGATGTTCCAATAAGCTGACGGCTGGTTGGTTGGATGTTCCAATGAGCTGGTTGGTTGGATGTTCCAATAAGCTGACGGCTGGTTGGTTGGATGTTCCAATAAGCTGGTGGTTGGTTGGATGTTCCAATAAGCTGGTGGTTGGTTGGATGTTCCAATAAGCTGACGCTGGTTGGTTGGATGTTCCAATAAGCTGGTTGGTTGGATGTTCCAATAAGCTGGTTGGTTGGATGTTCCAATAAGCTGGGTTGGTTGGATGTCCCAATAAGCTGGTTGGTTGGATGTTCCAATAAGCTGACAGCTGGTTGGTTGGATGTTCCAATAAGCTGACAGCTGGTTGGTTGGATGTTCCAATAAGCTGACAGCTGGTTGGTTGGATGTTCCAATAAGCTGACAGCTGGTTGGTTGGATGTTCCAATAAGCTGATGTTCCAATAAGCTGAGCTGGTTGGTTGGATGTTCCAATAAGCTGACGGCTGGTTGGTTGGATGTTCCAATAAGCTGACGCTGGTTGGTTGGATGTTCCAATAAGCTGGTTGGTTGGATGTTCCAATAAGCTGGTCCAATAAGCTGGTTGGTTGGATGTTCCAATAAGCTGAGCTGGTTGGTTGGATGTTCCAATAAGCTGGGTTGGTTGGATGTTCCAATAAGCTGACAGCTGGTTGGTTGGATGTTCCAATAAGCTGACGGCTGGTTGGTTGGATGTTCCAATAAGCTGAGGCTGGTTGGTTGGATGTTCCAATAAGCTGACGGCTGGTTGGTTGGATGTTCCAATAAGCTGACGGCTGGTTGGTTGGATGTTCCAATAAGCTGACGTGGTTGGTTGGATGTTCCAATAAGCTGTTGGTTGGATGTTCCAATGAGCTGACGGCTGGTTGGTTGGATGTTCCAATAAGCAATAAGCTGACGGCTGGTTGGTTGGATGTTCCAATAAGCTGACGTTGGTTGGTTGGATGTTCCAATAAGCTGACGGCTGGTTGGTTGGATGTTCCAATAAGCTGACAGCTGGTTGGTTGGATGTCCCAATAAGCTGGTTGGTTGGATGTTCCAATAAGCTGATAAGCTGGTTGGTTGGATGTCCCAATAAGCTGACAGCTGGTTGGTTGGATGTCCCAATAAGCTGACGGCTGGTTGGTTGGATGTTCCAATAAGCTGACAGCTGGTTGGTTGGATGTTCCAATAAGCTGACGGCTGGTTGGTTGGATGTTCCAATAAGCTGACGGCTGGTTGGTTGGATGTTCCAATAAGCTGACAGCTGGTTGGTTGGATGTTCCAATAAGCTGGTTGGTTGGATGTTCCAATAAGCTGACAGCTGGTTGGTTGGATGTCCCAATAAGCTGGTTGGTTGGATGTTCCAATAAGCTGACGGCTGGTTGGTTGGATGTCCCAATAAGCTGACAGCTGGTTGGTTGGATGTTCCAATAAGCTGACGGCTGGTTGGTTGGATGTTCCAATAAGCTGACGGCTGGTTGGTTGGATGTTCCAATAAGCTGACAGCTGGTTGGTTGGATGTTCCAATAAGCTGGTTGGTTGGATGTTCCAATAAGCTGACGGCTGGTTGGTTGGATGTTCCAATAAGCTGACGGCTGGTTGGTTGGATGTTCCAATAAGCTGACAGCTGGTTGGTTGGATGTTCCAATAAGCTGGTTGGTTGGATGTTCCAATAAGCTGGTTGGTTGGTTGATGTTCCAATAAGCTGACGGCTGGTTGGTTGGATGTTCCAATAAGCTGACGGCTGGTTGGTTGGATGTTCCAATAGCTGACAGCTGGTTGGTTGGATGTTCCAATAAGCTGGTTGGTTGGATGTTCCAATAAGCTGACGGCTGGTTGGTTGGATGTTCCAATAAGCTGACGGCTGGTTGGTTGGATGTTCCAATGTTGATGTTCCAATAAGCTGACGCTGGTTGGTTGGATGTTCCAATAAGCTGGTTGGTTGGATGTTCCAATAAGCTGACAGCTGGTTGGTTGGATGTTCCAATAAGCTGACGGCTGGTTGGTTGGATGTTCCAATAAGCTGATGTTCCCAATAAGCTGACGCTGGTTGGTTGGATGTTCCAATAAGCTGACGGCTGGTTGGTTGGATGTTCCAATGAGCTGACAGCTGGTTGGTTGGATGTTCCAATAAGCTGACAGTTGGTTGGTTGGATGTCCCAATAAGCTGGTTGGTTGGATGTCCCAATAAGCTGGTTGGTTGGATGTCCCAATAAGCTGACGGCTGGTTGGTTGGATGTTCCAATAAGCTGACAGCTGGTTGGTTGGATGTTCCAATAAGCTGACGGCTGGTTGGTTGGATGTTCCAATAAGCTGGTTGGTTGGATGTCCCAATAAGCTGACAGCTGGTTGGTTGGATGTTCCAATAAGCTGACGCTGGTTGGTTGGATGTTCCAATAAGCTGACGGCTGGTTGGTTGGATGTTCCAATAAGCTGACGGCTGGTTGGTTGGATGTTCCAATAAGCTGACGGCTGGTTGGTTGGATGTTCCAATAAGCTGGTTGGTTGGATGTTCCAATGAGCTGACGGCTGGTTGGTTGGATGTTCCAATGAGCTGATGGCTGGTTGGTTGGATGTTCCAATAAGCTGGTTGGTTGGATGTTCCAATGAGCTGACGGCTGGTTGGTTGGATGTTCCAATAAGCTGACAGCTGGTTGGTTGGATGTTCCAATAGCTGACGCTGGTTGGTTGGATGTTCCAATGTTGGTTGGTTGGATGTTCCAATAAGCTGACGGCTGGTTGGTTGGATGTTCCAATGAGCTGACGTTCCAATAAGCTGGTTGGTTGGATGTTCCAATGAAGCTGGTTGGTTGGATGTTCCAATAAGCTGACAGCTGGTTGGTTGGATGTTCCAATAAGCTGACGGCTGGTTGGTTGGATGTTCCAATAAGCTGACGGCTGGTTGGTTGGATGTTCCAATAAGCTGACGGCTGGTTGGTTGGATGTTCCAATAAGCTGACTGGTTGGTTGGATGTTGCTGTTGGTTGGATGTCCCAATAAGCTGGTTGGTTGGATGTCAATAAGCTGCTGACAGCTGGTTGGTTGGATGTCCCAATAAGCTGGTTGGTTGGATGTTCCAATAAGCTGACGGCTGGTTGGTTGGATGTCCCAATAAGCTGACGGCTGGTTGGTTGGATGTTCCAATAAGCTGGTTGGTTGGATGTCCCAATAAGCTGACGGCTGGTTGGTTGGATGTTCCAATAAGCTGACGGCTGGTTGGTTGGATGTTCCAATAAGCTGGTTGGTTGGATGTCCCAATAAGCTGGTTGGTTGGATGTTCCAATAAGCTGACGGCTGGTTGGTTGGATGTTCCAATAAGCTGACGGCTGGTTGGTTGGATGTTCCAATAAGCTGACGGCTGGTTGGTTGGATGTTCCAATGAAGCTGACGGCTGGTTGGTTGGATGTTCTGACGGCTGGTTGGTTGGATGTTCCAATAAGCTGACGGCTGGTTGGTTGGATGTCCCAATAAGCTGAGCTGACAGCTGGTTGGTTGGATGTTCCAATAAGCTGACGGCTGGTTGGTTGGATGTTCCCCAATGAGCTGACGGCTGGTTGGTTGGATGTTCCAATGATGTTCCAATAAGCTGACGGCTGGTTGGTTGGATGTTCCAATAAGCTGACGGCTGGTTGGTTGGATGTTCCAATGAGCTGACGGCTGGTTGGTTGGATGTTCCAATAAGCTGACGGCTGGTTGGTTGGATGTTCCAATAAGCTGACGGCTGGTTGGTTGGATGTTCCAATAAGCTGACGGCTGGTTGGTTGGATGTTCCAATAAGCTGACGGCTGGTTGGTTGGATGTTCCAATAAGCTGACGGCTGGTTGGTTGGATGTCCCAATAAGCTGACAGCTGGTTGGTTGGATGTTCCAATAAGCTGACGGCTGGTTGGTTGGATGTTCCAATAAGCTGACGCTGGTTGGTTGGATGTTCCAATAAGCTGACAGCTGGTTGGTTGGATGTCCCAATAGCTGACGCTGGTTGGTTGGATGTCCCAATAAGCTGACAGCTGGTTGGTTGGATGTTCCAATAAGCTGACCAATAAGCTGGTTGGTTGGATGTTCCAATAAGCTGACGCTGGTTGGTTGGATGTTCCAATAAGCTGACAGCCAATGGACGGCTGGTTGGTTGGATGTTCCAATAAGCTGACGCTGGTTGGTTGGATGTTCCAATAAGCTGACAGCTGGTTGGTTGGATGTTCCAATAAGCTGACGCTGGTTGGTTGGATGTTCCAATAAGCTGACAGCTGGTTGGTTGGATGTTCCAATAAGCTGACAGCTGGTTGGTTGGATGTTCCAATAAGCTGACGGCTGGTTGGTTGGATGTTCCAATAAGCTGACGGCTGGTTGGTTGGATGTTCCAATAAGCTGACAGCTGGTTGGTTGGATGTTCCAATAAGCTGACAGCTGGTTGGTTGGATGTTCCAATAAGCTGACAGCTGGTTGGTTGGATGTTCCAATAAGCTGGTTGGTTGGATGTTCCAATAAGCTGGTTGGTTGGATGTTCCAATAAGCTGACGGCTGGTTGGTTGGATGTTCCAATAAGCTGACGGTTCCAATGGTTGGTTGGTTGGATGTTCCAATGAGCTGGTTGGTTGGATGTCCCAATAAGCTGACAGCTGGTTGGTTGGATGTTCCAATAAGCTGACAGCTGGTTGGTTGGATGTTCCAATAAGCTGACGGCTGGTTGGTTGGATGTTCCAATAAGCTGGTTGGTTGGATGTTCCAATAAGCTGACAGCTGGTTGGTTGGATGTTCCAATAAGCTGACGGCTGGTTGGTTGGATGTTCCAATAAGCTGGTTGGTTGGATGTCCCAATAAGCTGACGGCTGGTTGGTTGGATGTTCCAATAGCTGACAGCTGGTTGGTTGGATGTTCCAATAAGCTGACAGCTGGTTGGTTGGATGTTCCAATAAGCTGACGCTGGTTGGTTGGATGTTCCAATAAGCTGACAGCTGGTTGGTTGGATGTTCCAATAAGCTGACGGCTGGTTGGTTGGATGTTCCAATAAGCTGGTGGTTGGTTGGATGTTCCAATAAGCTGACAGCTGGTTGGTTGGATGTTCCAATAAGCTGGTGGTTGGTTGGATGTTCCAATAAGCTGAGCTGGTTGGTTGGATGTCCCAATGAGCTGACGGCTGGTTGGTTGGATGTCCCAATAAGCTGGTTGGTTGGATGTTCCAATAAGCTGACGGCTGGTTGGTTGGATGTTCCAATAAGCTGACAGCTGGTTGGTTGGATGTCCCAATAAGCTGACGGCTGGTTGGTTGGATGTTCCAATAAGCTGACGGCTGGTTGGTTGGATGTTCCAATAAGCTGACGGCTGGTTGGTTGGATGTTCCAATAAGCTGACGGCTGGTTGGTTGGATGTTCCAATAAGCTGACAGCTGGTTGGTTGGATGTTCCAATAAGCTGACGGCTGGTTGGTTGCTGGTTGTTCCAATAAGCTGACGGCTGGTTGGTTGCTGATGTTCCAATAAGCTGACGGCTGGTTGGTTGGATGTTCCAATAAGCTGACAGCTGGTTGGTTGGATGTTCCAATAAGCTGACGGCTGGTTGGTTGGATGTTCCAATAAGCTGACGGCTGGTTGGTTGATGTTCCAATAAGCTGACGGCTGGTTGGTTGGATGTCCCAATAAGTGACAGCTGGTTGGTTGGATGTTCCAATAAGCTGACGGCTGGTTGGTTGGATGTTCCAATAAGCTGACGCTGGTTGGTTGGATGTTCCAATAAGCTGACAGCTGGTTGGTTGGATGTTCCAATAAGCTGACAGCTGGTTGGTTGGATGTTCCAATAAGCTGACAGCTGGTTGGTTGGATGTTCCAATAAGCTGACTGGTTGGTTGGATGTTCCAATAAGCTGGTGGTTGGATGTGTCCAATAAGCTGACTGGTTGGTTGGATGTTCCAATAAGCTGACGGCTGGTTGGTTGGATGTTCCAATAAGCTGACGGCTGGTTGGTTGGATGTCCCAATAAGCTGACAGCTGGTTGGTTGGATGTCCCAATGAGCTGACGGCTGGTTGGTTGGATGTTCCAATGAGCTGACGGCTGGTTGGTTGGATGTCCCAATAAGCTGGTTGGTTGGATGTTCCAATAAGCTGACAGCTGGTTGGTTGGATGTTCCAATAGCTGACAGCTGGTTGGTTGGATGTTCCAATAAGCTGACGGCTGGTTGGTTGGATGTTCCAATAAGCTGGTTGGTTGGATGTTCCAATAAGCTGACAGCTGGTTGGTTGGATGTTCCAATAAGCTGACGGCTGGTTGGTTGGATGTTCCAATAAGCTGACGGCTGGTTGGTTGGATGTCCCAATAAGCTGACAGCTGGTTGGTTGGATGTTCCAATAAGCTGACGGCTGGTTGGTTGGATGTTCCAATAAGCTGACGGCTGGTTGGTTGGATGTTCCAATAAGCTGACAGCTGGTTGGTTGGATGTTCCAATAAGCTGACAGCTGGTTGGTTGGATGTTCCAATAAGCTGGTTGGTTGGATGTTCCAATAAGCTGACAGCTGGTTGGTTGGATGTTCCAATAAGCTGACAGCTGGTTGGTTGGATGTTCCAATAAGCTGACGGCTGGTTGGTTGGATGTTCCAATAAGCTGGTTGGTTGGATGTTCCAATAAGCTGACGGCTGGTTGGTTGGATGTTCCAATAAGCTGACGGTTGGTTGGATGTTCCAATAAGCTGACGGCTGGTTGGTTGGATGTTCCAATAAGCTGACAGCTGGTTGGTTGGATGTTCCAATAAGCTGACAGCTGGTTGGTTGGATGTTCCAATGGTTGGTTGGAGCTGACAGTTGGTTGGATGTTCCAATAAGCTGGTTGGTTGGATGTTCCAATAAGCTGACAGCTGGTTGGTTGGATGTTCCAATAAGCTGACGGCTGGTTGGTTGGATGTTCCAATAAGCTGACGGCTGGTTGGTTGGATGTTCCAATAAGCTGGTTGGTTGGATGTTCCAATAAGCTGACAGCTGGTTGGTTGGATGTTCCAATAAGCTGACAGCTGGTTGGTTGGATGTTCCAATGAGCTGACGGCTGGTTGGTTGGATGTTCCAATAAGCTGACGGCTGGTTGGTTGGATGTTCCAATGAGCTGACGGCTGGTTGGTTGGATGTTCCAATAAGCTGACGGCTGGTTGGTTGGATGTTCCAATAAGCTGACGGCTGGTTGGTTGGATGTTCCAATGAGCTGACGGCTGGTTGGTTGGATGTTCCAATAAGCTGACAGCTGGTTGGTTGGATGTTCCAATAAGCTGACGGCTGGTTGGTTGGATGTTCCAATGAGCTGACAGCTGGTTGGTTGGATGTTCCAATAAGCTGACGGCTGGTTGGTTGGATGTTCCAATAAGCTGACGGCTGGTTGGTTGGATGTTCCAATAAGCTGGTTGGTTGGATGTTCCAATAAGCTGACGGCTGGTTGGTTGGATGTTCCAATGAGCTGACGGCTGGTTGGTTGGATGTTCCAATAAGCTGACGGCTGGTTGGTTGGATGTTCCAATAAGCTGACAGCTGGTTGGTTGGATGTTCCAATAAGCTGGTTGGTTGGATGTTCCAATAAGCTGACAGCTGGTTGGTTGGATGTTCCAATGAGCTGACGGCTGGTTGGTTGGATGTTCCAATGAGTTGGTTGGTTGGATGTTCCAATGAGCTGACGGCTGGTTGGTTGGATGTTCCAATAAGCTGACAGCTGGTTGGTTCGATGTTCCAATGAGCTGACGGCTGGTTGGTTGGATGTTCCAATGAGCTGGTTGGTTGGATGTTCCAATGAGCTGACGGCTGGTTGGTTGGATGTTCCAATGAGCTGACGGCTGGTTGGTTGGATGTTCCAATGAGCTGGTTGGTTGGATGTTCCAATGAGCTGACGGCTGGTTGGTTGGATGTTCCAATGAGCTGACGGCTGGTTGGTTGGATGTTCCAATAAGCTGGTTGGTTGGATGTTCCAATGAGCTGACGGCTGGTTGGTTGGATGTTCCAATAAGCTGGTTGGTTGGATGTTCCAATAAGCTGACGGCTGGTTGGTTGGATGTTCCAATAAGCTGACAGCTGGTTGGTTGGATGTTCCAATGAGCTGACGGCTGGTTGGTTGGATGTTCCAATAAGCTGGTTGGTTGAAAGTCCCAATAAGCTGGTTGGTTGGATGTTCCAATAAGCTACGGCTGGTTGGTTGGATGTCCCAATAAGCTGGTTGGTTGGATGTCCCAATAAGCTGGTTGGTTGGATGTCCCAATAAGCTGGTTGGTTGGATGTTCCAATAAGCTGGTTGGTTGGATGTCCCAATAAGCTGACGGCTGGTTGGTTGGATGTTCCAATAAGCTGGTTGGTTGGATGTTCCAATAAGCTGACGGCTGGTTGGTTGGATGTTCCAATAAGCTGGTTGGTTGGATGTTCCAATAAGCTGACGGCTGGTTGGTTGGATGTTCCAATAAGCTGACAGCTGGTTGGTTGGATGTTCCAATAAGCTGACAGCTGGTTGGTTGGATGTTCCAATAAGCTGGTTGGTTGGATGTTCCAATAAGCTGACGGCTGGTTGGTTGGATGTTCCAATAAGCTGAAGGCTGGTTGGTTGGATGTTCCAATAAGCTGACAGCTGGTTGGTTGGATGTTCCAATAAGCTGGCGGCTGGTTGGTTGGATGTTCCAATAAGCTGGTTGGTTGGATGTTCCAATAAGCTGACGGCTGGTTGGTTGGATGTCCCAATAAGCTGGTTGGTTGGATGTTCCAATAAGCTGACTGGTTGGTTGGATGTTCCAATAAGCTGGTTGGTTGGATGTTCCAATAATGTGTCCAATAAGCTGACGCTGGTTGGTTGGATGTCCCAATAAGCTGGTTGGTTGGATGTCCCAATAAGCTGACGCTGGTTGGTTGGATGTTCCAATAAGCTGACGGCTGGTTGGTTGGATGTTCCAATAAGCTGACGGCTGGTTGGTTGGATGTTCCAATAAGCTGACGGCTGGTTGGTTGGATGTTCCAATGAGCTGGTTGGTTGGATGTTCCAATGAGCTGACAGCTGGTTGGTTGGATGTTCCAATAAGCTGACGGCTGGTTGGTTGGATGTTCCAATAAGCTGGTTGGTTGGATGTTCCAATAAGCTGACAGCTGGTTGGTTGGATGTTCCAATAAGCTGACGGCTGGTTGGTTGGATGTTCCAATAAGCTGACGGCTGGTTGGTTGGATGTTCCAATAAGCTGACGGCTGGTTGGTTGGATGTCCCAATAAGCTGATGTTCCAATAAGCTGGTTGGTTGGATGTTCCAATGAAGCTGGTTGGTTGGATGTTCCAATAAGCTGGTTGGTTGGATGTTCCAATAAGCTGGTGGTGGTTGGATGTCCCAATAAGCTGACGGCTGGTTGGTTGGATGTCCCAATAAGCTGACGGCTGGTTGGTTGATGTTCCAATGAGCTGACGGCTGGTTGGTTGGATGTCCCAATAAGCTGACAGCTGGTTGGTTGGATGTCCCAATAAGCTGACAGCTGGTTGGTTGGATGTTCCAATGAGCTGACGGCTGGTTGGTTGGATGTTCCAATGAGCTGACAGCTGGTTGGTTGGATGTCCCAATAAGCTGACGGCTGGTTGGTTGGATGTCCCAATAAGCTGACGGCTGGTTGGTTGGATGTTCCAATGAGCTGACGGCTGGTTGGTTGGATGTTCCAATAAGCTGACGGCTGGTTGGTTGGATGTTCCAATAAGCTGACAGCTGGTTGGTTGGATGTTCCAATAAGCTGACAGCTGGTTGGTTGGATGTTCCAATAAGCTGACGGCTGGTTGGTTGGATGTTCCAATAAGCTGACGGCTGGTTGGTTGGATGTTCCAATAAGCTGACAGCTGGTTGGTTGGATGTCCCAATAAGCTGACGGCTGGTTGGTTGGATGTCCCAATAAGCTGACGGCTGGTTGGTTGGATGTTCCAATGAGCTGACGGCTGGTTGGTTGGATGTCCCAATGAGCTGACGGCTGGTTGGTTGGATGTTCCAATGAGCTGACGGCTGGTTGGTTGGATGTTCCAATGAGCTGACGGCTGGTTGGTTGGATGTCCCAATGAGCTGACGGCTGGTTGGTTGGATGTTCCAATAGCTGACGCTGGTTGGTTGGATGTTCCAATGAGCTGACGGCTGGTTGGTTGGATGTTCCAATAGCTGACGGCTGGTTGGTTGGATGTTCCAATGAGCTGACGGCTGGTTGGTTGGATGTCCCAATAAGCTGGTTGGTTGGATGTCCCAATAAGCTGGTTGGTTGGATGTTCCAATAAGCTGGTTGGTTGGATGTTCCAATAAGCTGGTTGGTTGGACGCTGGTTGGTTGGATGTTCCAATAAGCTGGTTGGTTGGATGTTCCAATAAGCTGACAGCTGGTTGGTTGGATGTTCCAATAAGCTGACAGCTGGTTGGTTGGATGTCCCAATGAGCTGACAGCTGGTTGGTTGGATGTTCCAATAAGCTGACAGCTGGTTGGTTGGATGTTCCAATAAGCTGACAGCTGGTTGGTTGGATGTTCCAATGAGCTGACAGCTGGTTGGTTGGATGTTCCAATAAGCTGACAGCTGGTTGGTTGGATGTTCCAATAAGCTGACGGCTGGTTGGTTGGATGTTCCAATAAGCTGGTTGGTTGGATGT
>NW_026290936.1:152500-175000 GCF_023373465.1 Oncorhynchus keta | reverse complement strand
CCAGTCTGGCTGTGTAATTACAGTCTCGTATCCTGCCAGTCTGGCTGTGTACGTAGAGTCTCGTATTCTGCCAGTCTGGCTGTGTAATTAGAGTCTCGTATCCTGCCAGTCTGGCTGTGTACATCTCTCAATGGTTTTGCTGTGTACGTAGAGTCTCGTATCCTGCCAGTGTGGCTGTGTAAGTAGAGTAAGTAGAGTCTCGTATTCTGTCAGTCTGGCTGTGTAAGTAGAGTCTCGTATCCTGCCAGTCTGGCTGTGTAAGTAGAGTAAGTAGAGTCTCGTATCCTGCCAGTCTGGCTGTGTAAGTAGAGTAAGTAGAGTCTCGTATCCTGCCAGTGTGGCTGTGTAAGTAGAGTAAGTAGAGTCTCGTATCCTGCCAGTCTGGCTGTGTATGTAGAGTCTCGTATCCTGCCAGTCTGGCTGTGTAATTACAGTCTCGTATCCTGCCAGTCTGGCTGTGTAAGTAGAGTCTCGTATCCTGCCAGTCTGGCTGTGTAAGTAGAGTCTCGTATCCTGCCAGTCTGGCTGTGTAAGTAGAGTCTCGTATCCTGCCAGTCTGGCTGTGTACGTAGAGTCTCGTATCCTGCCAGTCTGGCTGTGTAAGTAGAGTAAGTAGAGTCTCGTATCCTGCCAGTGTGGCTGTGTAAGTAGAGTAAGTAGAGTCTCGTATCCTGTCAGTCTGGCTGTGTACGTAGAGTCTCGTATTCTGCCAGTCTGGCTGTGTAATTAGAGTCTCGTATTCTGCCAGTCTGGCACATCTCTCAATGGTTTTGCTGTGTACGTAGAGTCTCGTATCCTGCCAGTCTGGCTGTGTAAGTAGAGTCTCGTATCCTGCCAGTCTGGCTGTGTAATTAGAGTCTCGTTGTCCTGCCAGTCTGGCTGTGTATCTCTCAATGCCAGTCTTGCTGTGTACGTAGAGTCTCGTATCCTGCCAGTCTGGCTGTGTACGTAGAGTCTCGTATCCTGCCAGTCTGGCTGTGTAATTAGAGTCTCGTATCCTGCCAGTCTGGCTCTCAATCTCGGTTTCTGGCTGTGTATGTAGAGTCTCGTATCCTGCCAGTCTGGCTGTGTACGTAGAGTCTCGTATCCTGCCAGTCTGGCTGTGTAAGTAGAGTCTCGTATCCTGCCAGTCTGGCTGTGTAAGTAGAGTCTCGTATCCTGCCAGTCTTGCAGCTGTGAGAACGGAGTTGTTCTGGTTCAGAAGTGTCAACACTCCATGTGCCACGTACACAGTTGCATTGTGCATAAGTATCAGTGATGCACTTTTTTGCAATTGCATATGCAGTTGCCGCCAGTCTTCTATCACATGGATGCATACCTCTCACCACCTTATCTGGTAGAGTAGTAAACACAGGGTTTGTGCTTGTTACTAACATACCTCTCACCACCTTATCCAATCTGGTAGAGTAGTAAACACAGGGTTTGTGCTTGTTACTAACCTTCTGAATCACAAAGCCTCCTCTCTCGGCTTCATGAATGAAGAAATGTTCCTTGAAGTCTGGCAGGCCCAGAGCAGTCTGGCGGGCCCAGAGCAGTCTGGCGGGCCCAGAGCAGTCTGGCGGGCCCAGAGCAGTCTGGCAGGCCCAGAGCAGGAGCGTTAGCCAATGCTCTCATCAGGTCTTCAAAGGCCTTAGCTTGGTCCGTATTCCACACCATTCTCTCTGAAGGCCTGCCATTACACATCTCCCTCAGCGGTCTCGCAATCACCGAGTCGTCGGGGGTTCACTCAGGTTTCTGAGATGGGGGTTCACTCAGTGCTGCTCTAATGTATCTGTTGAGATGGGGGTTCACTCAGTGCTGCTCTAATGTACCTGTTGAGATGGGGGTTCACTCAGTGCTGCTCTAATGTACCTGTTGAGATGGGGGTTCACTCAGTGCTGCTCTAATGTATCTGTTGAGATGGGGGTTCACTCAGGTTTCTGAGATTCAGTGCTGCTCTAATGTACCTGTTGAGATGGGGTTCACTCAGGTTTCTGAAGGCCTGCCATTCAGTGCTCAGCTCTAATGTATCTGTTGAGATGGGGGTTCACTCAGGTTTCTGAGATGGGGTGCTGCTCTAATGTACCTGTTGAGATGGGGGTTCACTCAGTGCTGCTCTAATGTACCTGTTGAGATGGGGGTTCACTCAGTGCTTCAGCTGCTCTAATGTATCTGTTGAGATGGGGGTTCACTCAGTGCTGCTCTAATGTACCTGTTGAGATGGGGGTTCACTCAGTGCTGCTCTAATGTACCTGTTGAGATGGGGGTTCACTCAGGTTTCTGATATTCAGTGCTGCTCTAATGTACCTGTTGAGATGGGGGTTCACTCA
Source organism: Oncorhynchus keta (assembly GCF_023373465.1). Taxonomy (NCBI): domain Eukaryota; kingdom Metazoa; phylum Chordata; class Actinopteri; order Salmoniformes; family Salmonidae; genus Oncorhynchus; species Oncorhynchus keta. Next base: position 172,691 of record NW_026290936.1, on the reverse strand, counting down.
GTGCTGCTCTAATGTACCTGTTGAGATGGGGTTCACTCAGTGCTGCTCTAATGTACCTGTTGAGATGGGGGTTCACTCAGTGCTGCTCTAATGTACCTGTTGAGATGGGGGTTCACTCAGTGCTGCTCTAATGTACCTGTTGAGATTGGGGTTCACTCAGTGCTGCTCTAATGTACCTGTTGAGATGGGGGTTCACTCAGTGCTGCTCTAATGTACCTGTTGAGATGGGGGTTCACTCAGTGCTGCTCTAATGTATCTGTTGAGATGGGGGTTCACTCAGTGCTGCTCTAATGTACCTGTTGAGATGGGGGTTCACTCAGTGCTGCTCTAATGTATCTGTTGAGATGGGGGTTCACTCAGTGCTGCTCTAATGTACCTGTTGAGATGGGGGTTCACTCAGTGCTGCTCTAATGTACCTGTTGAGATGGGGGTTCACTCAGTGCTGCTCTAATGTACCTGTTGAGATGGGGGTTCACTCAGTGCTGCTCTAATGTACCTGTTGAGATGGGGGTTCACTCAGTGCTGCTCTAATGTACCTGTTGAGATGGGGGTTCACTCAGTGCTGCTCTAATGTACCTGTTGAGATGGGGGTTCACTCAGTGCTGCTCTAATGTATCTGTTGAGATGGGGGTTCACTCAGTGCTGCTCTAATGTACCTGTTGAGATGGGGGTTCACTCAGTGCTGCTCTAATGTACCTGTTGAGATGGGGGTTCACTCATATTCAGTGCTGCTCTAATGTACCTGTTGAGATGAGGGTTCACTCAGTGCTGCTCTAATGTACCTGTTGAGATGGGGGTTCACTCAGTGCTGCTCTAATGTACCTGTTGAGATGGGGGTTCACTCAGTGCTGCTCTAATGTACCTGTTGAGATGGGGGTTCACTCAGTGCTGCTCTAATGTACCTGTTGAGATGGGGGTTCACTCAGTGCTGCTCTAATGTATCTGTTGAGATGGGGGTTCACTCAGTGCTGCTCTAATGTACCTGTTGAGATGGGGGTTCACTCAGTGCTGCTCTAATGTACCTGTTGAGATGGGGGTTCACTCAGTGCTGCTCTAATGTACCTGTTGAGATGGGGTTCACTCAGTGCTGCTCTAATGTACCTGTTGAGATGGGGTTCACTCAGTGCTGCTCTAATGTACCTGTTGAGATGGGGGTTCACTCAGGTTTCTGAGATGGGGGTTCACTTTTCAGTTCTGCTCTAATGTATCTGTTGAGATGGGGGTTCACTCAGGTTTCTGAGATGGGGGTTCACTCAGGTTTCTGAGATGGGGTTCACTCAGGTTTCTGAGATGGGGGTTCACTCAGTGCTGCTCTAATGTATCTGTTGATATGGGGTTCACTCAGTGCTGCTCTAATGTACCTGTTGAGATGGGGTTCACTCAGTGCTGCTCTAATGTACCTGTTGAGATGGGGGTTCACTCAGTGCTGCTCTAATGTATCTGTTGAGATGGGGGTTCACTCAGGTTTCTGACATTCAGTGCTGCTCTAATGTATCTGTTGAGATGGGGGTTCACTCAGGTTTCTGAGATGGGGGTTCACTCAGGTTTCTGACATTCAGTGCTGCTCTAATGTATCTGTTGAGATGGGGTTCACTCAGTGCTGCTCTAATGTATCTGTTGAGATGGGGGTTCACTCAGGTTTCTGAGATGGGGGTTCACTCAGGTTTCTGAGATGGGGTTCACTCAGGTTTCTGAGATGGGGTTCACTCAGTGCTGATCTAATGTATCTGTTGATATGGGTATGGGGTTCACTCAGTGCTGCTCTAATGTACCTGTTGAGATGGGGGTTCACTCAGTGCTGCTCTAATGTACCTGTTGAGATGGGGGTTCACTCAGTGCTGCTCTAATGTATCTGTTGAGATGGGGGTTCACTCAGGTTTCTGACATTCAGTGCTGCTCTAATGTATCTGTTGAGATGGGGGTTCACTCAGGTTTCTGACATTCAGTGCTGCTCTAATGTATCTGTTGAGATGGGGGTTCACTCAGTGCTGCTCTAATGTACCTGTTGAGATGGGGGTTCACTCAGTGCTGCTCTAATGTACCTGTTGAGATGGGGGTTCACTCAGGTTTCTGATATTCAGTGCTGCTCTAATGTATCTGTTGAGATGGGGGTTCACTCAGTGCTGCTCTAATGTACCTGTTGAGATGGGGGTTCACTCAGTGCTGCTCTAATGTATCTGTTGAGATGGGGGTTCACTCAGTGCTGCTCTAATGTATCTGTTGAGATGGGGGTTCACTCAGTGCTGCTCTAATGTATCTGTTGAGATGGGGGTTCACTCAGTGCTGCTCTAATGTACCTGTTGAGATGGGGGTTCACTCAGTGCTGCTCTAATGTATCTGTTGAGATGGGGGTTCACTCAGGTTTCTGATATTCAGTGCTGCTCTAATGTACCTGTTGAGATGTGGGTTCACTCAGTGCTGCTCTAATGTACCTGTTGAGATGGGGGTTCACTCAGTGCTGCTCTAATGTACCTGTTGAGATGGGGGTTCACTCAGTGCTGCTCTAATGTATCTGTTGAGATGGGGGTTCACTCAGTGCTGCTCTAATGTATCTGTTGAGATGGGGGTTCACTCAGTGCTGCTCTAATGTACCTGTTGAGATGGGGGTTCACTCAGTGCTGCTCTAATGTACCTGTTGAGATGTGGGTTCACTCAGTGCTGCTCTAATGTACCTGTTGAGATGGGGGTTCACTCAGTGCTGCTCTAATGTACCTGTTGAGATGGGGGTTCACTCAGGTTTCTGAGATGGGGGTTCACTCAGGTTTCTGACATTCAGTTCTGCTCTAATGTATCTGTTGAGATGGGGGTTCACTCAGGTTTCTGAGATGGGGGTTCACTCAGGTTTCTGAGATGGGGGTTCACTCAGGTTTCTGAGATGGGGGTTCACTCAGTGCTGCTCTAATGTATCTGTTGATATGGGGTTCACTCAGTGCTGCTCTAATGTACCTGTTGAGATGGGGGTTCACTCAGTGCTGCTCTAATGTACCTGTTGAGATGGGGGTTCACTCAGTGCTGCTCTAATGTATCTGTTGAGATGGGGGTTCACTCAGGTTTCTGACATTCAGTGCTGCTCTAATGTATCTGTTGAGATGGGGGTTCACTCAGGTTTCTGAGATGGGGTTCACTCAGGTTTCTGACATTCAGTGCTGCTCTAATGTATCTGTTGAGATGGGGTTCACTCAGTGCTGCTCTAATGTATCTGTTGAGATGGGGGTTCACTCAGGTTTCTGAGATGGGGGTTCACTCAGGTTTCTGAGATGGGGGTTCACTCAGGTTTCTGAGATGGGGGTTCACTCAGTGCTGATCTAATGTATCTGTTGATATGGGTATGGGGGTTCACTCAGTGCTGCTCTAATGTACCTGTTGAGATGGGGGTTCACTCAGTGCTGCTCTAATGTACCTGTTGAGATGGGGGTTCACTCAGTGCTGCTCTAATGTATCTGTTGAGATGGGGGTTCACTCAGGTTTCTGACATTCAGTGCTGCTCTAATGTATCTGTTGAGATGGGGTTCACTCAGGTTTCTGACATTCAGTGCTGCTCTAATGTATCTGTTGAGATGGGGGTTCACTCAGTGCTGCTCTAATGTACCTGTTGAGATGGGGTTCACTCAGTGCTGCTCTAATGTACCTGTTGAGATGGGGGTTCACTCAGGTTTCTGATATTCAGTGCTGCTCTAATGTATCTGTTGAGATGGGGGTTCACTCAGTGCTGCTCTAATGTACCTGTTGAGATGGGGGTTCACTCAGTGCTGCTCTAATGTATCTGTTGAGATGGGGGTTCACTCAGTGCTGCTCTAATGTATCTGTTGAGATGGGGGTTCACTCAGTGCTGCTCTAATGTACCTGTTGAGATGGGGGTTCACTCAGTGCTGCTCTAATGTATCTGTTGAGATGGGGTTCACTCAGGTTTCTGATATTCAGTGCTGCTCTAATGTACCTGTTGAGATGTGGGTTCACTCAGTGCTGCTCTAATGTACCTGTTGAGATGTGGGTTCACTCAGTGCTGCTCTAATGTACCTGTTGAGATGGGGGTTCACTCAGTGCTGCTCTAATGTACCTGTTGAGATGGGGGTTCACTCAGTGCTGCTCTAATGTATCTGTTGAGATGGGGTTCACTCAGGTTTCTGACATTCAGTGCTGCTCTAATGTACCTGTTGAGATGGGGGTTCACTCAGGTTTCTGAGATGGGGGTTCACTCAGTGCTGCTCTAATGTATCTGTTGAGATGGGGGTTCACTCAGGTTTCTGACATTCAGTGCTGCTAATGTATCTGTTGAGATGGGGGTTCACTCAGGTTTCTGACATTCAGTGCTGCTCTAATGTATCTGTTGAGATGGGGGTTCACTCAGTGCTGCTCTAATGTACCTGTTGAGATGGGGTTCACTCAGTGCTGCTCTAATGTACCTGTTGAGATGGGGGTTCACTCAGTGCTGCTCTAATGTACCTGTTGAGATGGGGGTTCACTCAGTGCTGCTCTAATGTACCTGTTGAGATGGGGTTCACTCAGTGCTGCTCTAATGTATCTGTTGAGATGGGGGTTCACTCAGGTTTCTGACATTCAGTGCTGCTCTAATGTATCTGTTGAGATGGGGTTCACTCAGGTTTCTGACATTCAGTGCTGCTCTAATGTAACTGTTGAGATGGGGGTTCACTCAGTGCTGCTCTAATGTACCTGTTGAGATGGGGGTTCACTCAGTGCTGCTCTAATGTACCTGTTGAGATGGGGGTTCACTCAGGTTTCTGATATTCAGTGCTGCTCTAATGTACCTGTTGAGATGGGGGTTCACTCAGTGCTGCTCTAATGTACCTGTTGAGATGGGGGTTCACTCAGTGCTGCTCTAATGTATCTGTTGAGATGGGGGTTCACTCAGTGCTGCTCTAATGTACCTGTTGAGATGGGGGTTCACTCAGTGCTGCTCTAATGTACCTGTTGAGATGGGGGTTCACTCAGTGCTGCTCTAATGTATCTGTTGAGATGGGGGTTCACTCAGGTTTCTGATATTCAGTGCTGCTCTAATGTACCTGTTGAGATGGGGGTTCACTCAGTGCTGCTCTAATGTACCTGTTGAGATGTGGGTTCACTCAGTGCTGCTCTAATGTACCTGTTGAGATGGGGGTTCACTCAGTGCTGCTCTAATGTATCTGTTGAGATGGGGGTTCACTCAGTGCTGCTCTAATGTATCTGTTGAGATGGGGTTCACTCAGTGCTGCTCTAATGTACCTGTTGAGATGGGGGTTCACTCAGTGCTGCTCTAATGTACCTGTTGAGATGTGGGTTCACTCAGTGCTGCTCTAATGTACCTGTTGAGATGGGGTTCACTCAGTGCTGCTCTAATGTACCTGTTGAGATGGGGGTTCACTCAGGTTTCTGAGATGGGGGTTCACTCAGGTTTCTGACATTCAGTGCTGCTCTAATGTATCTGTTGAGATGGGGGTTCACTCAGGTTTCTGAGATGGGGGTTCACTCAGGTTTCTGAGATGGGGTTCACTCAGGTTTCTGAGATGGGGGTTCACTCAGTGCTGCTCTAATGTATCTGTTGATATGGGGGTTCACTCAGTGCTGCTCTAATGTACCTGTTGAGATGGGGGTTCACTCAGTGCTGCTCTAATGTACCTGTTGAGATGGGGGTTCACTCAGTGCTGCTCTAATGTATCTGTTGAGATGGGGGTTCACTCAGGTTTCTGACATTCAGTGCTGCTCTAATGTATCTGTTGAGATGGGGGTTCACTCAGGTTTCTGAGATGGGGGTTCACTCAGGTTTCTGACATTCAGTGCTGCTCTAATGTATCTGTTGAGATGGGGGTTCACTCAGTGCTGCTCTAATGTATCTGTTGAGATGGGGGTTCACTCAGGTTTCTGAGATGGGGGTTCACTCAGGTTTCTGAGATGGGGGTTCACTCAGGTTTCTGAGATGGGGGTTCACTCAGTGCTGATCTAATGTATCTGTTGATATGGGGGTTCACTCAGTGCTGCTCTAATGTACCTGTTGAGATGGGGTTCACTCAGTGCTGCTCTAATGTACCTGTTGAGATGGGGGTTCACTCAGTGCTGCTCTAATGTATCTGTTGAGATGGGGTTCACTCAGGTTTCTGACATTCAGTGCTGCTCTAATGTATCTGTTGAGATGGGGTTCACTCAGGTTTCTGACATTCAGTGCTGCTCTAATGTATCTGTTGAGATGGGGGTTCACTCAGTGCTGCTCTAATGTACCTGTTGAGATGGGGTTCACTCAGTGCTGCTCTAATGTACCTGTTGAGATGGGGTTCACTCAGGTTTCTGATATTCAGTGCTGCTCTAATGTATCTGTTGAGATGGGGGTTCACTCAGTGCTGCTCTAATGTACCTGTTGAGATGGGGGTTCACTCAGTGCTGCTCTAATGTATCTGTTGAGATGGGGGTTCACTCAGTGCTGCTCTAATGTATCTGTTGAGATGGGGGTTCACTCAGTGCTGCTCTAATGTACCTGTTGAGATGGGGGTTCACTCAGTGCTGCTCTAATGTATCTGTTGAGATGGGGGTTCACTCAGGTTTCTGATATTCAGTGCTGCTCTAATGTACCTGTTGAGATGTGGGTTCACTCAGTGCTGCTCTAATGTACCTGTTGAGATGGGGTTCACTCAGTGCTGCTCTAATGTACCTGTTGAGATGGGGGTTCACTCAGTGCTGCTCTAATGTATCTGTTGAGATGGGGTTCACTCAGTGCTGCTCTAATGTATCTGTTGAGATGGGGTTCACTCAGTGCTGCTCTAATGTACCTGTTGAGATGGGGGTTCACTCAGTGCTGCTCTAATGTACCTGTTGAGATGTGGGTTCACTCAGTGCTGCTCTAATGTACCTGTTGAGATGGGGGTTCACTCAGTGCTGCTCTAATGTACCTGTTGAGATGGGGGTTCACTCAGGTTTCTGAGATGGGGGTTCACTCAGGTTTCTGACATTCAGTGCTGCTCTAATGTATCTGTTGAGATGGGGGTTCACTCAGGTTTCTGAGATGGGGGTTCACTCAGGTTTCTGAGATGGGGTTCACTCAGGTTTCTGAGATGGGGGTTCACTCAGTGCTGCTCTAATGTATCTGTTGATATGGGGTTCACTCAGTGCTGCTCTAATGTACCTGTTGAGATGGGGGTTCACTCAGTGCTGCTCTAATGTACCTGTTGAGATGGGGGTTCACTCAGTGCTGCTCTAATGTATCTGTTGAGATGGGGTTCACTCAGGTTTCTGACATTCAGTGCTGCTCTAATGTATCTGTTGAGATGGGGGTTCACTCAGGTTTCTGAGATGGGGTTCACTCAGGTTTCTGACATTCAGTGCTGCTCTAATGTATCTGTTGAGATGGGGGTTCACTCAGTGCTGCTCTAATGTATCTGTTGAGATGGGGGTTCACTCAGTGCTGCTCTAATGTACCTGTTGAGATGGGGTTCACTCAGTGCTGCTCTAATGTATCTGTTGAGATGGGGGTTCACTCAGGTTTCTGACATTCAGTGCTGCTCTAATGTATCTGTTGAGATGGGGGTTCACTCAGTGCTGCTCTAATGTACCTGTTGAGATGGGGGTTCACTCAGTGCTGCTCTAATGTACCTGTTGAGATGGGGGTTCACTCAGGTTTCTGATATTCAGTGCTGCTCTAATGTATCTGTTGAGATGGGGGTTCACTCAGTGCTGCTCTAATGTACCTGTTGAGATGGGGTTCACTCAGTGCTGCTCTAATGTATCTGTTGAGATGGGGGTTCACTCAGTGCTGCTCTAATGTACCTGTTGAGATGTGGGTTCACTCAGTGCTGCTCTAATGTACCTGTTGAGATGTGGGTTCACTCAGTGCTGCTCTAATGTACCTGTTGAGATGGGGGTTCACTCAGTGCTGCTCTAATGTATCTGTTGAGATGGGGTTCACTCAGTGCTGCTCTAATGTATCTGTTGAGATGGGGTTCACTCAGTGCTGCTCTAATGTACCTGTTGAGATGGGGGTTCACTCAGTGCTGCTCTAATGTACCTGTTGAGATGTGGGTTCACTCAGTGCTGCTCTAATGTACCTGTTGAGATGGGGGTTCACTCAGTGCTGCTCTAATGTACCTGTTGAGATGGGGGTTCACTCAGGTTTCTGAGATGGGGGTTCACTCAGGTTTCTGACATTCAGTGCTGCTCTAATGTATCTGTTGAGATGGGGGTTCACTCAGGTTTCTGAGATGGGGGTTCACTCAGGTTTCTGAGATGGGGGTTCACTCAGGTTTCTGAGATGGGGGTTCACTCAGTGCTGCTCTAATGTATCTGTTGATATGGGGTTCACTCAGTGCTGCTCTAATGTACCTGTTGAGATGGGGGTTCACTCAGTGCTGCTCTAATGTACCTGTTGAGATGGGGGTTCACTCAGTGCTGCTCTAATGTATCTGTTGAGATGGGGGTTCACTCAGGTTTCTGACATTCAGTGCTGCTCTAATGTATCTGTTGAGATGGGGGTTCACTCAGGTTTCTGAGATGGGGTTCACTCAGGTTTCTGACATTCAGTGCTGCTCTAATGTATCTGTTGAGATGGGGGTTCACTCAGTGCTGCTCTAATGTATCTGTTGAGATGGGGGTTCACTCAGTGCTGCTCTAATGTACCTGTTGAGATGGGGTTCACTCAGTGCTGCTCTAATGTATCTGTTGAGATGGGGTTCACTCAGGTTTCTGACATTCAGTGCTGCTCTAATGTATCTGTTGAGATGGGGTTCACTCAGTGCTGCTCTAATGTACCTGTTGAGATGGGGGTTCACTCAGTGCTGCTCTAATGTACCTGTTGAGATGGGGTTCACTCAGGTTTCTGATATTCAGTGCTGCTCTAATGTATCTGTTGAGATGGGGGTTCACTCAGTGCTGCTCTAATGTACCTGTTGAGATGGGGGTTCACTCAGTGCTGCTCTAATGTACCTGTTGAGATGGGGGTTCACTCAGTGCTGCTCTAATGTATCTGTTGAGATGGGGGTTCACTCAGTGCTGCTCTAATGTACCTGTTGAGATGGGGGTTCACTCAGTGCTGCTCTAATGTATCTGTTGAGATGGGGTTCACTCAGGTTTCTGATATTCAGTGCTGCTCTAATGTACCTGTTGAGATGTGGGTTCACTCAGTGCTGCTCTAATGTACCTGTTGAGATGTGGGTTCACTCAGTGCTGCTCTAATGTACCTGTTGAGATGGGGGTTCACTCAGTGCTGCTCTAATGTATCTGTTGAGATGGGGGTTCACTCAGTGCTGCTCTAATGTATCTGTTGAGATGGGGGTTCACTCAGTGCTGCTCTAATGTACCTGTTGAGATGGGGGTTCACTCAGTGCTGCTCTAATGTACCTGTTGAGATGTGGGTTCACTCAGTGCTGCTCTAATGTACCTGTTGAGATGGGGTTCACTCAGTGCTGCTCTAATGTACCTGTTGAGATGGGGGTTCACTCAGGTTTCTGAGATGGGGGTTCACTCAGGTTTCTGACATTCAGTGCTGCTCTAATGTATCTGTTGAGATGGGGTTCACTCAGTGCTGCTCTAATGTATCTGTTGAGATGGGGGTTCACTCAGGTTTCTGAGATGGGGTTCACTCAGGTTTCTGAGATGGGGTTCACTCAGTGCTGCTCTAATGTACCTGTTGAGATGGGGTTCACTCAGGTTTCTGACATTCAGTGCTGCTCTAATGTATCTGTTGAGATGGGGGTTCACTCAGGTTTCTGAGATAGGGGTTCACTCAGGTTTCTGACATTCAGTGCTGCTCTAATGTATCTGTTGAGATGGGGGTTCACTCAGTGCTGCTCTAATGTACCTGTTGAGATGGGGTTCACTCAGTGCTGCTCTAATGTACCTGTTGAGATGGGGGTTCACTCAGGTTTCTGAGATGGGGGTTCACTCAGTGCTGCTCTAATGTACCTGTTGAGATGGGGGTTCACTCAGTGCTGCTCTAATGTACCTGTTGAGATGGGGTTCACTCAGTGCTGCTCTAATGTATCTGTTGAGATGGGGGTTCACTCAGGTTTCTGAGATGGGGGTTCACTCAGTGCTGCTCTAATGTACCTGTTGAGATGGGGGTTCACTCAGTGCTGCTCTAATGTACCTGTTGAGATGGGGGTTCACTCAGTGCTGCTCTAATGTACCTGTTGAGATGTGGGTTCACTCAGTGCTGCTTTAATGTACCTGTTGAGATGGGGTTCACTCAGTGCTGCTCTAATGTACCTGTTGAGATGGGGGTTCACTCAGTGCTGCTCTAATGTACCTGTTGAGATGTGGGTTCACTCAGTGCTGCTCTAATGTACCTGTTGAGATGTGGGTTCACTCAGTGCTGCTCTAATGTACCTGTTGAGATGGGGTTCACTCAGTGCTGCTCTAATGTATCTGTTGAGATGGGGGTTCACTCAGTGCTGCTCTAATGTATCTGTTGAGATGGGGGTTCACTCAGTGCTGCTCTAATGTACCTGTTGAGATGGGGGTTCACTCAGTGCTGCTCTAATGTACCTGTTGAGATGTGGGTTCACTCAGTGCTGCTCTAATGTACCTGTTGAGATGGGGGTTCACTCAGTGCTGCTCTAATGTACCTGTTGAGATGGGGGTTCACTCAGGTTTCTGAGATGGGGGTTCACTCAGGTTTCTGACATTCAGTGCTGCTCTAATGTATCTGTTGAGATGGGGGTTCACTCAGGTTTCTGAGATGGGGGTTCACTCAGGTTTCTGAGATGGGGGTTCACTCAGGTTTCTGAGATGGGGGTTCACTCAGTGCTGCTCTAATGTATCTGTTGATATGGGGTTCACTCAGTGCTGCTCTAATGTACCTGTTGAGATGGGGGTTCACTCAGTGCTGCTCTAATGTACCTGTTGAGATGGGGGTTCACTCAGTGCTGCTCTAATGTACCTGTTGAGATGGGGGTTCACTCAGTGCTGCTCTAATGTACCTGTTGAGATGGGGGTTCACTCAGTGCTGCTCTAATGTATCTGTTGAGATGGGGGTTCACTCAGTGCTGCTCTAATGTACCTGTTGAGATGGGGGTTCACTCAGTGCTGCTCTAATGTACCTGTTGAGATGTGGGTTCACTCAGTGCTGCTCTAATGTACCTGTTGAGATGGGGGTTCACTCAGTGCTGCTCTAATGTACCTGTTGAGATGGGGTTCACTCAGGTTTCTGAGATGGGGGTTCACTCAGGTTTCTGACATTCAGTGCTGCTCTAATGTATCTGTTGAGATGGGGTTCACTCAGGTTTCTGAGATGGGGTTCACTCAGGTTTCTGAGATGGGGGTTCACTCAGGTTTCTGAGATGGGGGTTCACTCAGTGCTGCTCTAATGTATCTGTTGATATGGGGGTTCACTCAGTGCTGCTCTAATGTACCTGTTGAGATGGGGTTCACTCAGTGCTGCTCTAATGTACCTGTTGAGATGGGGTTCACTCAGTGCTGCTCTAATGTATCTGTTGAGATGGGGGTTCACTCAGGTTTCTGACATTCAGTGCTGCTCTAATGTATCTGTTGAGATGGGGTTCACTCAGGTTTCTGAGATGGGGTTCACTCAGGTTTCTGACATTCAGTGCTGCTCTAATGTATCTGTTGAGATGGGGGTTCACTCAGTGCTGCTCTAATGTATCTGTTGAGATGGGGTTCACTCAGTGCTGCTCTAATGTACCTGTTGAGATGGGGGTTCACTCAGTGCTGCTCTAATGTATCTGTTGAGATGGGGGTTCACTCAGGTTTCTGACATTCAGTGCTGCTCTAATGTATCTGTTGAGATGGGGTTCACTCAGTGCTGCTCTAATGTACCTGTTGAGATGGGGGTTCACTCAGTGCTGCTCTAATGTACCTGTTGAGATGGGGGTTCACTCAGGTTTCTGATATTCAGTGCTGCTCTAATGTATCTGTTGAGATGGGGGTTCACTCAGTGCTGCTCTAATGTACCTGTTGAGATGGGGGGTTCACTCAGTGCTGCTCTAATGTATCTGTTGAGATGGGGGTTCACTCAGTGCTGCTCTAATGTACCTGTTGAGATGTGGGTTCACTCAGTGCTGCTCTAATGTACCTGTTGAGATGTGGGTTCACTCAGTGCTGCTCTAATGTACCTGTTGAGATGGGGGTTCACTCAGTGCTGCTCTAATGTATCTGTTGAGATGGGGGTTCACTCAGTGCTGCTCTAATGTATCTGTTGAGATGGGGGTTCACTCAGTGCTGCTCTAATGTACCTGTTGAGATGGGGGTTCACTCAGTGCTGCTCTAATGTACCTGTTGAGATGTGGGTTCACTCAGTGCTGCTCTAATGTACCTGTTGAGATGGGGTTCACTCAGTGCTGCTCTAATGTACCTGTTGAGATGGGGGTTCACTCAGGTTTCTGAGATGGGGGTTCACTCAGGTTTCTGACATTCAGTGCTGCTCTAATGTATCTGTTGAGATGGGGGTTCACTCAGGTTTCTGAGATGGGGTTCACTCAGGTTTCTGAGATGGGGGTTCACTCAGGTTTCTGAGATGGGGTTCACTCAGTGCTGCTCTAATGTATCTGTTGATATGGGGGTTCACTCAGTGCTGCTCTAATGTACCTGTTGAGATGGGGGTTCACTCAGTGCTGCTCTAATGTACCTGTTGAGATGGGGGTTCACTCAGTGCTGCTCTAATGTATCTGTTGAGATGGGGGTTCACTCAGGTTTCTGACATTCAGTGCTGCTCTAATGTATCTGTTGAGATGGGGGTTCACTCAGGTTTCTGAGATGGGGTTCACCAGGTTTCTGACATTCAGTGCTGCTCTAATGTATCTGTTGAGATGGGGGTTCACTCAGTGCTGCTCTAATGTATCTGTTGAGATGGGGGTTCACTCAGTGCTGCTCTAATGTACCTGTTGAGATGGGGGTTCACTCAGTGCTGCTCTAATGTATCTGTTGAGATGGGGGTTCACTCAGGTTTCTGACATTCAGTGCTGCTCTAATGTATCTGTTGAGATGGGGGTTCACTCAGTGCTGCTCTAATGTACCTGTTGAGATGGGGTTCACTCAGTGCTGCTCTAATGTACCTGTTGAGATGGGGGTTCACTCAGGTTTCTGATATTCAGTGCTGCTCTAATGTATCTGTTGAGATGGGGGTTCACTCAGTGCTGCTCTAATGTACCTGTTGAGATGGGGGTTCACTCAGTGCTGCTCTAATGTATCTGTTGAGATGGGGTTCACTCAGTGCTGCTCTAATGTATCTGTTGAGATGGGGTTCACTCAGTGCTGCTCTAATGTACCTGTTGAGATGGGGTTCACTCAGTGCTGCTCTAATGTATCTGTTGAGATGGGGGTTCACTCAGGTTTCTGATATTCAGTGCTGCTCTAATGTACCTGTTGAGATGTGGGTTCACTCAGTGCTGCTCTAATGTACCTGTTGAGATGTGGGTTCACTCAGTGCTGCTCTAATGTACCTGTTGAGATGGGGTTCACTCAGTGCTGCTCTAATGTATCTGTTGAGATGGGGGTTCACTCAGTGCTGCTCTAATGTATCTGTTGAGATGGGGGTTCACTCAGTGCTGCTCTAATGTACCTGTTGAGATGGGGGTTCACTCAGTGCTGCTCTAATGTACCTGTTGAGATGTGGGTTCACTCAGTGCTGCTCTAATGTACCTGTTGAGATGGGGGTTCACTCAGTGCTGCTCTAATGTACCTGTTGAGATGGGGGTTCACTCAGGTTTCTGAGATGGGGGTTCACTCAGGTTTCTGACATTCAGTGCTGCTCTAATGTATCTGTTGAGATGGGGTTCACTCAGTGCTGCTCTAATGTATCTGTTGAGATGGGGGTTCACTCAGGTTTCTGAGATGGGGTTCACTCAGGTTTCTGAGATGGGGGTTCACTCAGTGCTGCTCTAATGTACCTGTTGAGATGGGGGTTCACCAGGTTTCTGACATTCAGTGCTGCTCTAATGTATCTGTTGAGATGGGGGTTCACTCAGGTTTCTGAGATAGGGGTTCACTCAGGTTTCTGACATTCAGTGCTGCTCTAATGTATCTGTTGAGATGGGGGTTCACTCAGTGCTGCTCTAATGTACCTGTTGAGATGGGGTTCACTCAGTGCTGCTCTAATGTACCTGTTGAGATGGGGGTTCACTCAGGTTTCTGAGATGGGGGTTCACTCAGTGCTGCTAATGTACCTGTTGAGATGGGGTTCACTCAGTGCTGCTCTAATGTACCTGTTGAGATGGGGGTTCACTCAGTGCTGCTCTAATGTATCTGTTGAGATGGGGGTTCACTCAGGTTTCTGAGATGGGGGTTCACTCAGTGCTGCTCTAATGTACCTGTTGAGATGGGGGTTCACTCAGTGCTGCTCTAATGTACCTGTTGAGATGGGGGTTCACTCAGTGCTGCTCTAATGTACCTGTTGAGATGTGGGTTCACTCAGTGCTGCTTTAATGTACCTGTTGAGATGGGGGTTCACTCAGTGCTGCTCTAATGTACCTGTTGAGATGGGGTTCACTCAGTGCTGCTCTAATGTACCTGTTGAGATGTGGGTTCACTCAGTGCTGCTCTAATGTACCTGTTGAGATGTGGGTTCACTCAGTGCTGCTCTAATGTACCTGTTGAGATGGGGGTTCACTCAGTGCTGCTCTAATGTATCTGTTGAGATGGGGTTCACTCAGTGCTGCTCTAATGTATCTGTTGAGATGGGGGTTCACTCAGTGCTGCTCTAATGTACCTGTTGAGATGGGGGTTCACTCAGTGCTGCTCTAATGTACCTGTTGAGATGTGGGTTCACTCAGTGCTGCTCTAATGTACCTGTTGAGATGGGGTTCACTCAGTGCTGCTCTAATGTACCTGTTGAGATGGGGGTTCACTCAGGTTTCTGAGATGGGGGTTCACTCAGGTTTCTGACATTCAGTGCTGCTCTAATGTATCTGTTGAGATGGGGGTTCACTCAGGTTTCTGAGATGGGGGTTCACTCAGGTTTCTGAGATGGGGGTTCACTCAGGTTTCTGAGATGGGGGTTCACTCAGTGCTGCTCTAATGTATCTGTTGATGGGGGTTCACTCAGTGCTGCTCTAATGTACCTGTTGAGATGGGGGTTCACTCAGTGCTGCTCTAATGTACCTGTTGAGATGGGGTTCACTCAGTGCTGCTCTAATGTATCTGTTGAGATGGGGGTTCACTCAGGTTTCTGACATTCAGTGCTGCTCTAATGTATCTGTTGAGATGGGGGTTCACTCAGGTTTCTGAGATGGGGGTTCACTCAGGTTTCTGACATTCAGTGCTGCTCTAATGTATCTGTTGAGATGGGGGTTCACTCAGTGCTGCTCTAATGTATCTGTTGAGATGGGGTTCACTCAGTGCTGCTCTAATGTACCTGTTGAGATGGGGGTTCACTCAGTGCTGCTCTAATGTATCTGTTGAGATGGGGGTTCACTCAGTGCTGCTCTAATGTACCTGTTGAGATGGGGGTTCACTCAGTGCTGCTCTATGTACCTGTTGAGATGGGGGTTCACTCAGTGCTGCTCTAATGTATCTGTTGAGATGGGGTTCACTCAGTGCTGCTCTAATGTACCTGTTGAGATGGGGGTTCACTCAGTGCTGCTCTAATGTATCTGTTGAGATGGGGTTCACTCAGTGCTGCTCTAATGTACCTGTTGAGATGGGGTTCACTCAGTGCTGCTCTAATGTACCTGTTGAGATGGGGGTTCACTCAGTGCTGCTCTAATGTATCTGTTGAGATGGGGTTCACTCAGTGCTGCTCTAATGTATCTGTTGAGATGGGGGTTCACTCAGTGCTGCTCTAATGTACCTGTTGAGATGGGGGTTCACTCAGTGCTGCTCTAATGTATCTGTTGAGATGGGGTTCACTCAGTGCTGCTCTAATGTATCTGTTGAGATGGGGGTTCACTCAGTGCTGCTCTAATGTACCTGTTGAGATGGGGGTTCACTCAGTGCTGCTCTAATGTACCTGTTGAGATGGGGGTTCACTCAGTGCTGCTCTAATGTATCTGTTGAGATGGGGTTCACTCAGGTTTCTGATATTCAGTGCTGCTCTAATGTATCTGTTGAGATGGGGGTTCACTCAGTGCTGCTCTAATGTACCTGTTGAGATGGGGTTCACTCAGGTTTCTGATATTCAGTGCTGCTCTAATGTACCTGTTGAGATGGGGGTTCACTCAGTGCTGCTCTAATGTACCTGTTGAGATGGGGGTTCACTCAGTGCTGCTCTAATGTACCTGTTGAGATGGGGGTTCACTCAGTGCTGCTCTAATGTATCTGTTGAGATGGGGTTCACTCAGTGCTGCTCTAATGTACCTGTTGAGATGGGGTTCACTCAGTGCTGCTCTAATATATCTGTTGAGATGGGGTTCACTCAGGTTTCTGACATTCAGTGCTGCTCTAATGTATCTGTTGAGATGGGGGTTCACTCAGGTTTCTGAGATGGGGGTTCACTCAGGTTTCTGACATTCAGTGCTGCTCTAATGTATCTGTTGAGATGGGGGTTCACTCAGTGCTGCTCTAATGTATCTGTTGAGATGGGGGTTCACTCAGTGCTGCTCTAATGTACCTGTTGAGATGGGGGTTCACTCAGTGCTGCTCTAATGTATCTGTTGAGATGGGGGTTCACTCAGTGCTGCTCTAATGTACCTGTTGAGATGGGGGTTCACTCAGGTTTCTGACATTCAGTGCTGCTCTAATGTATCTGTTGAGATGGGGGTTCACTCAGGTTTCTGAGATGGGGTTCACTCAGGTTTCTGACATTCAGTGCTGCTCTAATGTATCTGTTGAGATGGGGGTTCACTCAGTGCTGCTCTAATGTATCTGTTGAGATGGGGGTTCACTCAGTGCTGCTCTAATGTACCTGTTGAGATGGGGTTCACTCAGTGCTGCTCTAATGTATCTGTTGAGATGGGGGTTCACTCAGTGCTGCTCTAATGTACCTGTTGAGATGGGGGTTCACTCAGTGCTGCTCTTATGTACCTGTTGAGATGGGGGTTCACTCAGTGCTGCTCTAATGTATCTGTTGAGATGGGGGTTCACTCAGTGCTGCTCTAATGTACCTGTTGAGATGGGGGTTCACTCAGTGCTGCTCTAATGTATCTGTTGAGATGGGGGTTCACTCAGTGCTGCTCTAATGTACCTGTTGAGATGGGGTTCACTCAGTGCTGCTCTAATGTACCTGTTGAGATGGGGGTTCACTCAGTGCTGCTCTAATGTATCTGTTGAGATGGGGTTCACTCAGTGCTGCTCTAATGTATCTGTTGAGATGGGGGTTCACTCAGTGCTGCTCTAATGTACCTGTTGAGATGGGGGTTCACTCAGTGCTGCTCTAATGTATCTGTTGAGATGGGGGTTCACTCAGTGCTGCTCTAATGTATCTGTTGAGATGGGGGTTCACTCAGTGCTGCTCTAATGTACCTGTTGAGATGGGGGTTCACTCAGTGCTGCTCTAATGTATCTGTTGAGATGGGGGTTCACTCAGTGCTGCTCTAATGTACCTGTTGAGATGGGGGTTCACTCAGGTTTCTGAGATGGGGGTTCACTCAGTGCTGCTCTAATGTACCTGTTGAGATGAGGGTTCACTCAGGTTTCTGATATTCAGTGCTGCTCTAATGTACCTGTTGAGATGGGGGTTCACTCAGTGCTGCTCTAATGTATCTGTTGAGATGGGGGTTCACTCAGTGCTGCTCTAATGTACCTGTTGAGATGGGGGTTCACTCAGTGCTGCTCTAATGTACCTGTTGAGATGGGGGTTCACTCAGTGCTGCTCTAATGTACCTGTTGAGATGGGGGTTCACTCAGTGCTGCTCTAATGTACCTGTTGAGATGGGGTTCACTCAGTGCTGCTCTAATGTATCTGTTGAGATGGGGGTTCACTCAGGTTTCTGATATTCAGTGCTGCTCTAATGTATCTGTTGAGATGGGGGTTCACTCAGTGCTGCTCTAATGTACCTGTTGAGATGGGGGTTCACTCAGGTTTCTGATATTCAGTGCTGCTCTAATGTACCTGTTGAGATGGGGGTTCACTCAGTGCTGCTCTAATGTACCTGTTGAGATGGGGGTTCACTCAGTGCTGCTCTAATGTACCTGTTGAGATGGGGGTTCACTCAGTGCTGCTCTAATGTATCTGTTGAGATGGGGGTTCACTCAGTGCTGCTCTAATGTACCTGTTGAGATGGGGGTTCACTCAGTGCTGCTCTAATATATCTGTTGAGATGGGGGTTCACTCAGGTTTCTGACATTCAGTGCTGCTCTAATGTATCTGTTGAGATGGGGGTTCACTCAGGTTTCTGAGATGGGGGTTCACTCAGGTTTCTGACATTCAGTGCTGCTCTAATGTATCTGTTGAGATGGGGGTTCACTCAGTGCTGCTCTAATGTATCTGTTGAGATGGGGGTTCACTCAGTGCTGCTCTAATGTACCTGTTGAGATGGGGTTCACTCAGTGCTGCTCTAATGTATCTGTTGAGATGGGGGTTCACTCAGTGCTGCTCTAATGTACCTGTTGAGATGGGGGTTCACTCAGGTTTCTGACATTCAGTGCTGCTCTAATGTATCTGTTGAGATGGGGGTTCACTCAGGTTTCTGAGATGGGGGTTCACTCAGGTTTCTGACATTCAGTGCTGCTCTAATGTATCTGTTGAGATGGGGGTTCACTCAGTGCTGCTCTAATGTATCTGTTGAGATGGGGGTTCACTCAGTGCTGCTCTAATGTACCTGTTGAGATGGGGGTTCACTCAGTGCTGCTCTAATGTACCTGTTGAGATGGGGTTCACTCAGTGCTGCTCTAATGTACCTGTTGAGATGGGGGTTCACTCAGTGCTGCTCTTATGTACCTGTTGAGATGGGGGTTCACTCAGTGCTGCTCTAATGTATCTGTTGAGATGGGGGTTCACTCAGTGCTGCTCTAATGTACCTGTTGAGATGGGGGTTCACTCAGTGCTGCTCTAATGTATCTGTTGAGATGGGGGTTCACTCAGTGCTGCTCTAATGTACCTGTTGAGATGGGGGTTCACTCAGTGCTGCTCTAATGTACCTGTTGAGATGGGGGTTCACTCAGTGCTGCTCTAATGTATCTGTTGAGATGGGGGTTCACTCAGTGCTGCTCTAATGTATCTGTTGAGATGGGGTTCACTCAGTGCTGCTCTAATGTACCTGTTGAGATGGGGGTTCACTCAGTGCTGCTCTAATGTATCTGTTGAGATGGGGTTCACTCAGTGCTGCTCTAATGTATCTGTTGAGATGGGGTTCACTCAGTGCTGCTCTAATGTACCTGTTGAGATGGGGGTTCACTCAGTGCTGCTCTAATGTATCTGTTGAGATGGGGGTTCACTCAGTGCTGCTCTAATGTACCTGTTGAGATGGGGGTTCACTCAGGTTTCTGATATTCAGTGCTGCTCTAATGTATCTGTTGAGATGGGGGTTCACTCAGTGCTGCTCTAATGTACCTGTTGAGATGGGGGTTCACTCAGGTTTCTGATATTCAGTGCTGCTCTAATGTACCTGTTGAGATGGGGGTTCACTCAGTGCTGCTCTAATGTACCTGTTGAGATGGGGTTCACTCAGTGCTGCTCTAATGTACCTGTTGAGATGGGGTTCACTCAGTGCTGCTCTAATGTATCTGTTGAGATGGGGGTTCACTCAGTGCTGCTCTAATGTACCTGTTGAGATGGGGGTTCACTCAGTGCTGCTCTAATATATCTGTTGAGATGGGGGTTCACTCAGTGCTGCTCTAATGTACCTGTTGAGATGGGGTTTCACTCAGTGCTGCTCTAATGTATCTGTTGAGATGGGGTTCACTCAGTGCTGCTCTAATGTACCTGTTGAGATGGGGGTTCACTCAGTGCTGCTCTAATATATCTGTTGAGATGTTCACTCAGTGCTGCTCTAATGTACCTGTTGAGATGGGGGTTCACTCAGGTTTCTGATATTCAGTGCTGCTCTAATGTACCTGTTGAGATGGGGTTCACTCAGTGCTGCTCTAATGTACCTGTTGAGATGGGGTTCACTCAGTGCTGCTCTAATGTATCTGTTGAGATGGGGGTTCACTCAGTGCTGCTCTAATGTACCTGTTGAGATGGGGGTTCACTCAGGTTTCTGACATTCAGTGCTGCTCTAATGTATCTGTTGAGATGGGGGTTCACCAGTGCTGCTCTAATGTACCTGTTGAGATGGGGGTTCACTCAGGTTTCTGATATTCAGTGCTGCTCTAATGTACCTGTTGAGATGGGGGTTCACTCAGTGCTGCTCTAATGTACCTGTTGAGATGGGGGTTCACTCAG
>NW_026290936.1:105000-147500 GCF_023373465.1 Oncorhynchus keta | reverse complement strand
TCTGTCTCAGAGACATGTTGACTCTATAGGACCTGATCTGTCTCATGTTGACTCTATAGGACCTGATCTGTCTCAGAGACATGTTGACTCTATAGGACCTGATCTGTCTCATGTTGACTCTATAGGACCTGATCTGTCTCATGTTGACTCTATAGGACCTGATCTGTCTCATGTTGACTCTATAGGACCTGATCTGTCTCATGTTGACTCTATAGGACCTGATCTGTCTCATGTTGACTCTATAGGACCTGATCTGTCTCATGTTGACTCTATAGGACCTGATCTGTCTCATGTTGACTCTATAGGACCTGATCTGTCTCATGTTGACTCTATAGGACCTGATCTGTCTCATGTTGACTCTATAGGACCTGATCTGTCTCATGTTGACTCTATAGGACCTGATCTGTCTCATGTTGACTCTATAGGACCTGATCTGTCTCATGTTGACTCTATAGGACCTGATCTGTCTCATGTTGACTCTATAGGACCTGATCTGTCTCATGTTGACTCTATAGGACCTGATCTGTCTCATGTTGACTCTATAGGACCTGATCTGTCTCATGTTGACTCTATAGGACCTGATCTGTCTCATGTTGACTCTATAGGACCTGATCTGTCTCAGAGACATGTTGACTCTATAGGACCTGATCTGTCTCATGTTGACTCTATAGGACCTGATCTGTCTCAGAGACATGTTGACTCTATAGGACCTGATCTGTCTCATGTTGACTCTATAGGACCTGATCTGTCTCATGTTGACTCTATAGGACCTGATCTGTCTCAGAGACATGTTGACTCTATAGGACCTGATCTGTCTCATGTTGACTCTATAGGACCTGATCTGTCTCATGTTGACTCTATAGGACCTGATCTGTCTCATGTTGACTCTATAGGACCTGATCTGTCTCAGAGACATGTTGACTCTATAGGACCTGATCTGTCTCATGTTGACTCTATAGGACCTGATCTGTCTCATGTTGACTCTATAGGACCTGATCTGTCTCATGTTGACTCTATAGGACCTGATCTGTCTCATGTTGACTCTATAGGACCTGATCTGTCTCATGTTGACTCTATAGGACCTGATCTGTCTCATGTTGACTCTATAGGACCTGATCTGTCTCATGTTGACTCTATAGGACCTGATCTGTCTCATGTTGACTCTATAGGACCTGATCTGTCTCATGTTGACTCTATAGGACCTGATCTGTCTCATGTTGACTCTATAGGACCTGATCTGTCTCATGTTGACTCTATAGGACCTGATCTGTCTCATGTTGACTCTATAGGACCTGATCTGTCTCATGTTGACTCTATAGGACCTGATCTGTCTCATGTTGACTCTATAGGACCTGATCTGTCTCATGTTGACTCTATAGGACCTGATCTGTCTCATGTTGACTCTATAGGACCTGATCTGTCTCATGTTGACTCTATAGGACCTGATCTGTCTCATGTTGACTCTATAGGACCTGATCTGTCTCATGTTGACTCTATAGGACCTGATCTGTCTCATGTTGACTCTATAGGACCTGATCTGTCTCATGTTGACTCTATAGGACCTGATCTGTCTCATGTTGACTCTATAGGACCTGATCTGTCTCATGTTGACTCTATAGGACCTGATCTGTCTCATGTTGACTCTATAGGACCTGATCTGTCTCATGTTGACTCTATAGGACCTGATCTGTCTCATGTTGACTCTATAGGACCTGATCTGTCTCATGTTGACTCTATAGGACCTGATCTGTCTCATGTTGACTCTATAGGACCTGATCTGTCTCATGTTGACTCTATAGGACCTGATCTGTCTCATGTTGACTCTATAGGACCTGATCTGTCTCATGTTGACTCTATAGGACCTGATCTGTCTCATGTTGACTCTATAGGACCTGATCTGTCTCATGTTGACTCTATAGGACCTGATCTGTCTCATGTTGACTCTATAGGACCTGATCTGTCTCATGTTGACTCTATAGGACCTGATCTGTCTCATGTTGACTCTATAGGACCTGATCTGTCTCATGTTGACTCTATAGGACCTGATCTGTCTCATGTTGACTCTATAGGACCTGATCTGTCTCATGTTGACTCTATAGGACCTGATCTGTCTCAGAGACATGTTGACTCTATAGGACCTGATCTGTCTCATGTTGACTCTATAGGACCTGATCTGTCTCATGTTGACTCTATAGGACCTGATCTGTCTCATGTTGACTCTATAGGACCTGATCTGTCTCATGTTGACTCTATAGGACCTGGTCTGTCTCATGTTGACTCTATAGGACCTGGTCTGTCTCATGTTGACTCTATAGGACCTGATCTGTCTCATGTTGACTCTATAGGACCTGATCTGTCTCAGAGACATGTTGACTCTATAGGACCTGATCTGTCTCATGTTGACTCTATAGGACCTGATCTGTCTCATGTTGACTCTATAGGACCTGATCTGTCTCATGTTGACTCTATAGGACCTGATCTGTCTCATGTTGACTCTATAGGACCTGATCTGTCTCATGTTGACTCTATAGGACCTGGTCTGTCTCATGTTGACTCTATAGGACCTGATCTGTCTCATGTTGACTCTATAGGACCTGATCTGTCTCATGTTGACTCTATAGGACCTGATCTGTCTCATGTTGACTCTATAGGACCTGATCTGTCTCAGAGACATGTTGACTCTATAGGACCTGATCTGTCTCATGTTGACTCTATAGGACCTGATCTGTCTCAGAGACATGTTGACTCTATAGGACCTGATCTGTCTCATGTTGACTCTATAGGACCTGATCTGTCTCATGTTGACTCTATAGGACCTGATCTGTCTCAGAGACATGTTGACTCTATAGGACCTGATCTGTCTCATGTTGACTCTATAGGACCTGATCTGTCTCATGTTGACTCTATAGGACCTGATCTGTCTCATGTTGACTCTATAGGACCTGATCTGTCTCATGTTGACTCTATAGGACCTGATCTGTCTCATGTTGACTCTATAGGACCTGATCTGTCTCATGTTGACTCTATAGGACCTGATCTGTCTCATGTTGACTCTATAGGACCTGATCTGTCTCATGTTGACTCTATAGGACCTGATCTGTCTCATGTTGACTCTATAGGACCTGATCTGTCTCATGTTGACTCTATAGGACCTGATCTGTCTCATGTTGACTCTATAGGACCTGATCTGTCTCATGTTGACTCTATAGGACCTGATCTGTCTCATGTTGACTCTATAGGACCTGATCTGTCTCATGTTGACTCTATAGGACCTGATCTGTCTCATGTTGACTCTATAGGACCTGATCTGTCTCATGTTGACTCTATAGGACCTGATCTGTCTCATGTTGACTCTATAGGACCTGATCTGTCTCA
Source organism: Oncorhynchus keta (assembly GCF_023373465.1). Lineage (NCBI taxonomy): Eukaryota > Metazoa > Chordata > Actinopteri > Salmoniformes > Salmonidae > Oncorhynchus > Oncorhynchus keta. The sequence continues at coordinate 144,125 of NW_026290936.1, read as the reverse complement.
TGTTGACTCTATAGGACCTGATCTGTCTCATGTTGACTCTATAGGACCTGATCTGTCTCATGTTGACTCTATAGGACCTGATCTGTCTCATGTTGACTCTATAGGACCTGATCTGTCTCATGTTGACTCTATAGGACCTGATCTGTCTCATGTTGACTCTATAGGACCTGATCTGTCTCATGTTGACTCTATAGGACCTGATCTGTCTCAGAGACATGTTGACTCTATAGGACCTGATCTGTCTCATGTTGACTCTATAGGACCTGATCTGTCTCATGTTGACTCTATAGGACCTGATCTGTCTCATGTTGACTCTATAGGACCTGATCTGTCTCATGTTGACTCTATAGGACCTGATCTGTCTCATGTTGACTCTATAGGACCTGATCTGTCTCATGTTGACTCTATAGGACCTGATCTGTCTCATGTTGACTCTATAGGACCTGATCTGTCTCATGTTGACTCTATAGGACCTGATCTGTCTCATGTTGACTCTATAGGACCTGATCTGTCTCATGTTGACTCTATAGGACCTGATCTGTCTCATGTTGACTCTATAGGACCTGATCTGTCTCATGTTGACTCTATAGGACCTGATCTGTCTCATGTTGACTCTATAGGACCTGGTCTGTCTCATGTTGACTCTATAGGACCTGATCTGTCTCATGTTGACTCTATAGGACCTGATCTGTCTCATGTTGACTCTATAGGACCTGATCTGTCTCATGTTGACTCTATAGGACCTGATCTGTCTCATGTTGACTCTATAGGACCTGATCTGTCTCATGTTGACTGTTGACCTGATCTGTCTCATGTTGACTCTATAGGACCTGATCTGTCTCATGTTGACTCTATAGGACCTGATCTGTCTCATGTTGACTCTATAGGACCTGATCTGTCTCATAGGACCTGATCTGTCTCATGTTGACTCTATAGGACCTGATCTGTCTCATGTTGACTCTATAGGACCTGGTCTGTCTCATGTTGACTCTATAGGACCTGATCTGTCTCATGTTGACTCTATAGGACCTGATCTGTCTCATGTTGACTCTATAGGACCTGATCTGTCTCATGTTGACTCTATAGGACCTGATCTGTCTCAGAGACATGTTGACTCTATAGGACCTGATCTGTCTCATGTTGACTCTATAGGACCTGATCTGTCTCATGTTGACTCTATAGGACCTGATCTGTCTCATGTTGACTCTATAGGACCTGATCTGTCTCATGTTGACTCTATAGGACCTGATCTGTCTCAGAGACATGTTGACTCTATAGGACCTGATCTGTCTCATGTTGACTCTATAGGACCTGATCTGTCTCATGTTGACTCTATAGGACCTGATCTGTCTCATGTTGACTCTATAGGACCTGATGTCTCATGTTGACTCTATAGGACCTGATCTGTCTCATGTTGACTCTATAGGACCTGATCTGTCTCATGTTGACTCTATAGGACCTGATCTGTCTCATGTTGACTCTATAGGACCTGATCTGTCTCATGTTGACTCTATAGGACCTGATCTGTCTCATGTTGACTCTATAGGACCTGATCTGTCTCATGTTGACTCTATAGGACCTGATCTGTCTCATGTTGACTCTATAGGACCTGATCTGTCTCATGTTGACTCTATAGGACCTGATCTGTCTCATGTTGACTCTATAGGACCTGATCTGTCTCATGTTGACTCTATAGGACCTGATCTGTCTCATGTTGACTCTATAGGACCTGATCTGTCTCATGTTGACTCTATAGGACCTGATCTGTCTCATGTTGACTCTATAGGACCTGATCTGTCTCATGTTGACTCTATAGGACCTGATCTGTCTCATGTTGACTCTATAGGACCTGATCTGTCTCATGTTGACTCTATAGGACCTGATCTGTCTCAGAGACATGTTGACTCTATAGGACCTGATCTGTCTCATGTTGACTCTATAGGACCTGATCTGTCTCATGTTGACTCTATAGGACCTGATCTGTCTCATGTTGACTCTATAGGACCTGATCTGTCTCATGTTGACTCTATAGGACCTGATCTGTCTCATGTTGACTCTATAGGACCTGATCTGTCTCATGTTGACTCTATAGGACCTGATCTGTCTCATGTTGACTCTATAGGACCTGATCTGTCTCATGTTGACTCTATAGGACCTGATCTGTCTCATGTTGACTCTATAGGACCTGATCTGTCTCATGTTGACTCTATAGGACCTGATCTGTCTCATGTTGACTCTATAGGACCTGATCTGTCTCAGAGACATGTTGACTCTATAGGACCTGATCTGTCTCATGTTGACTCTATAGGACCTGATCTGTCTCATGTTGACTCTATAGGACCTGATCTGTCTCAGAGACATGTTGACTCTATAGGACCTGATCTGTCTCATGTTGACTCTATAGGACCTGATCTGTCTCATGTTGACTCTATAGGACCTGATCTGTCTCAGAGACATGTTGACTCTATAGGACCTGATCTGTCTCATGTTGACTCTATAGGACCTGATCTGTCTCATGTTGACTCTATAGGACCTGATCTGTCTCATGTTGACTCTATAGGACCTGATCTGTCTCATGTTGACCTTATAGGACCTGATCTGTCTCATGTTGACTCTATAGGACCTGATCTGTCTCATGTTGACTCTATAGGACCTGATCTGTCTCATGTTGACTCTATAGGACCTGATCTGTCTCATGTTGACTCTATAGGACCTGATCTGTCTCATGTTGACTCTATAGGACCTGATCTGTCTCATAGACATGTTGACTCTATAGGACCTGATCTGTCTCATGTTGACTCTATAGGACCTGATCTGTCTCATGTTGACTCTATAGGACCTGATCTGTCTCATGTTGACTCTATAGGACCTGATCTGTCTCATGTTGACTCTATAGGACCTGATCTGTCTCATGTTGACTCTATAGGACCTGATCTGTCTCATGTTGACTCTATAGGACCTGATCTGTCTCAGAGACATGTTGACTCTATAGGACCTGATCTGTCTCATGTTGACTCTATAGGACCTGATCTGTCTCATGTTGACTCTATAGGACCTGATCTGTCTCATGTTGACTCTATAGGACCTGATCTGTCTCATGTTGACTCTATAGGACCTGATCTGTCTCATGTTGACTCTATAGGACCTGATCTGTCTCATGTTGACTCTATAGGACCTGATCTGTCTCATGTTGACTCTATAGGACCTGATCTGTCTCATGTTGACTCTATAGGACCTGATCTGTCTCATGTTGACTCTATAGGACCTGATCTGTCTCATGTTGACTCTATAGGACCTGATCTGTCTCATGTTGACTCTATAGGACCTGATCTGTCTCATGTTGACTCTATAGGACCTGATCTGTCTCATGTTGACTCTATAGGACCTGATCTGTCTCATGTTGACTCTATAGGACCTGATCTGTCTCATGTTGACTCTATAGGACCTGATCTGTCTCATGTTGACTCTATAGGACCTGATCTGTCTCATGTTGACTCTATAGGACCTGATCTGTCTCATGTTGACTCTATAGGACCTGATCTGTCTCATGTTGACTCTATAGGACCTGATCTGTCTCAGAGACATGTTGACTCTATAGGACCTGATCTGTCTCATGTTGACTCTATAGGACCTGATCTGTCTCAGAGACATGTTGACTCTATAGGACCTGATCTGTCTCATGTTGACTCTATAGGACCTGATCTGTCTCATGTTGACTCTATAGGACCTGATCTGTCTCATGTTGACTCTATAGGACCTGATCTGTCTCATGTTGACTCTATAGGACCTGATCTGTCTCATGTTGACTCTATAGGACCTGATCTGTCTCAGAGACATGTTGACTCTATAGGACCTGATCTGTCTCATGTTGACTCTATAGGACCTGATCTGTCTCATGTTGACTCTATAGGACCTGATCTGTCTCATGTTGACTCTATAGGACCTGATCTGTCTCATGTTGACTCTATAGGACCTGATCTGTCTCATGTTGACTCTATAGGACCTGATCTGTCTCATGTTGACTCTATAGGACCTGATCTGTCTCATGTTGACTCTATAGGACCTGATCTGTCTCATGTTGACTCTATAGGACCTGATCTGTCTCATGTTGACTCTATAGGACCTGATCTGTCTCATGTTGACTCTATAGGACCTGATCTGTCTCAGAGACATGTTGACTCTATAGGACCTGATCTGTCTCATGTTGACTCTATAGGACCTGATCTGTCTCAGAGACATGTTGACTCTATAGGACCTGATCTGTCTCATGTTGACTCTATAGGACCTGATCTGTCTCATGTTGACTCTATAGGACCTGATCTGTCTCAGAGACATGTTGACTCTATAGGACCTGATCTGTCTCATGTTGACTCTATAGGACCTGATCTGTCTCATGTTGACTCTATAGGACCTGATCTGTCTCATGTTGACTCTATAGGACCTGATCTGTCTCATGTTGACTCTATAGGACCTGATCTGTCTCATGTTGACTCTATAGGACCTGATCTGTCTCATGTTGACTCTATAGGACCTGATCTGTCTCATGTTGACTCTATAGGACCTGATCTGTCTCATGTTGACTCTATAGGACCTGATCTGTCTCATGTTGACTCTATAGGACCTGATCTGTCTCATGTTGACTCTATAGGACCTGATCTGTCTCATGTTGACTCTATAGGACCTGATCTGTCTCATGTTGACTCTATAGGACCTGATCTGTCTCATGTTGACTCTATAGGACCTGGTCTGTCTCATGTTGACTCTATAGGACCTGATCTGTCTCATGTTGACTCTATAGGACCTGATCTGTCTCATGTTGACTCTATAGGACCTGATCTGTCTCATGTTGACTCTATAGGACCTGATCTGTCTCATGTTGACTCTATAGGACCTGATCTGTCTCATGTTGACTCTATAGGACCTGATCTGTCTCATGTTGACTCTATAGGACCTGATCTGTCTCAGAGACATGTTGACTCTATAGGACCTGATCTGTCTCAGAGACATGTGACTCTATAGGACCTGATCTGTCTCAGAGACATGTTGACTCTATAGGACCTGATCTGTCTCATGTTGACTCTATAGGACCTGATCTGTCTCATGTTGACTCTATAGGACCTGATCTGTCTCAGAGACATGACTCTATAGGACCTGATCTGTCTCATGTTGACTCTATAGGACCTGATCTGTCTCATGTTGACTCTATAGGACCTGATCTGTCTCATGTTGACTCTATAGGACCTGATCTGTCTCATGTTGACTCTATAGGACCTGATCTGTCTCATGTTGACTCTATAGGACCTGATCTGTCTCATGTTGACTCTATAGGACCTGATCTGTCTCATGTTGACTCTATAGGACCTGATCTGTCTCATGTTGACTCTATAGGACCTGATCTGTCTCATGTTGACTCTATAGGACCTGATCTGTCTCATGTTGACTCTATAGGACCTGATCTGTCTCATGTTGACTCTATAGGACCTGATCTGTCTCATGTTGACTCTATAGGACCTGATCTGTCTCATGTTGACTCTATAGGACCTGATCTGTCTCATGTTGACTCTATAGGACCTGATCTGTCTCAGAGACATGTGACTCTATAGGACCTGATCTGTCTCATGTTGACTCTATAGGACCTGATCTGTCTCATGTTGACTCTATAGGACCTGATCTGTCTCATGTTGACTCTATAGGACCTGATCTGTCTCATGTTGACTCTATAGGACCTGATCTGTCTCATGTTGACTCTATAGGACCTGATCTGTCTCATGTTGACTCTATAGGACCTGATCTGTCTCATGTTGACTCTATAGGACCTGATCTGTCTCATGTTGACTCTATAGGACCTGATCTGTCTCATGTTGACTCTATAGGACCTGATCTGTCTCATGTTGACTCTATAGGACCTGATCTGTCTCATGTTGACTCTATAGGACCTGATCTGTCTCAGAGACATGTTGACTCTATAGGACCTGATCTGTCTCATGTTGACTCTATAGGACCTGATCTGTCTCATGTTGACTCTATAGGACCTGATCTGTCTCATGTTGACTCTATAGGACCTGATCTGTCTCATGTTGACTCTATAGGACCTGATCTGTCTCATGTTGACTCTATAGGACCTGATCTGTCTCATGTTGACTCTATAGGACCTGATCTGTCTCATGTTGACTCTATAGGACCTGATCTGTCTCATGTTGACTCTATAGGACCTGATCTGTCTCATGTTGACTCTATAGGACCTGATCTGTCTCATGTTGACTCTATAGGACCTGATCTGTCTCATGTTGACTCTATAGGACCTGATCTGTCTCATGTTGACTCTATAGGACCTGATCTGTCTCATGTTGACTCTATAGGACCTGATCTGTCTCATGTTGACTCTATAGGACCTGATCTGTCTCATGTTGACTCTATAGGACCTGATCTGTCTCATGACTCTATAGGACCTGATCTGTCTCATGTTGACTCTATAGGACCTGATCTGTCTCATGTTGACTCTATAGGACCTGATCTGTCTCATGTTGACTCTATAGGACCTGATCTGTCTCATGTTGACTCTATAGGACCTGATCTGTCTCATGTTGACTCTATAGGACCTGATCTGTCTCAGAGACATGTTGACTCTATAGGACCTGATCTGTCTCATGTTGACTCTATAGGACCTGATCTGTCTCATGTTGACTCTATAGGACCTGATCTGTCTCATGTTGACTCTATAGGACCTGATCTGTCTCATGTTGACTCTATAGGACCTGATCTGTCTCATGTTGACTCTATAGGACCTGATCTGTCTCATGTTGACTCTATAGGACCTGATCTGTCTCATGTTGACTCTATAGGACCTGATCTGTCTCAGAGACATGTTGACTCTATAGGACCTGATCTGTCTCATGTTGACTCTATAGGACCTGATCTGTCTCATGTTGACTCTATAGGACCTGATCTGTCTCATGTTGACTCTATAGGACCTGATCTGTCTCATGTTGACTCTATAGGACCTGATCTGTCTCATGTTGACTCTATAGGACCTGATCTGTCTCATGTTGACTCTATAGGACCTGGTCTGTCTCATGTTGACTCTATAGGACCTGATCTGTCTCATGTTGACTCTATAGGACCTGATCTGTCTCATGTTGACTCTATAGGACCTGATCTGTCTCAGAGACATGTTGACTCTATAGGACATGATCTGTCTCATGTTGACTCTATAGGACCTGATCTGTCTCACTCTATAGACATGTTGACTCTATAGGACCTGATCTGTCTCATGTTGACTCTATAGGACCTGATCTGTCTCATGTTGACTCTATAGGACCTGATCTGTCTCATGTTGACTCTATAGGACCTGATCTGTCTCATGTTGACTCTATAGGACCTGATCTGTCTCATGTTGACTCTATAGGACCTGATCTGTCTCATGTTGACTCTATAGGACCTGATCTGTCTCATGTTGACTCTATAGGACCTGATCTGTCTCATGTTGACTCTATAGACCTGATCTGTCTCATGTTGACTCTATAGGACCTGATCTGTCTCATGTTGACTCTATAGGACCTGATCTGTCTCATGTTGACTCTATAGGACCTGATCTGTCTCATGTTGACTCTATAGGACCTGATCTGTCTCATGTTGACTCTATAGGACCGGATCTGTCTCATGTTGACTCTATAGGACCTGATCTGTCTCATGTTGACTCTGAAGGACCTGATCTGTCTCATGTTGACTCTATAGGACCTGATCTGTCTCATGTTGACTCTATAGGACCTGATCTGTCTCATGTTAACTCTGAAGGACCTGATCTGTCTCATGTTGACTCTATAGGACCTGATCTGTCTCATGTTGACTCTATAGGACCTGATCTGTCTCATGTTGACTCTATAGGACCTGATCTGTCTCATGTTGACTCTATAGGACCTGATCTGTCTCATGTTGACTCTATAGGACCTGATCTGTCTCATGTTGACTCTATAGGACCTGATCTGTCTCATGTTGACTCTATAGGACCTGATCTGTCTCATGTTGACTCTATAGGACCTGATCTGTCTCATGTTGACTCTATAGGACCTGATCTGTCTCATGTTGACTCTATAGGACCTGATCTGTCTCATGTTGACTCTATAGGACCTGATCTGTCTCATGTTGACTCTATAGGACCTGATCTGTCTCAGAGACATGTTGACTCTATAGGACCTGATCTGTCTCATGTTGACTCTATAGGACCTGATCTGTCTCATGTTGACTCTATAGGACCTGATCTGTCTCATGTTGACTCTATAGGACCTGATCTGTCTCATGTTGACTCTATAGGACCTGATCTGTCTCATGTTGACTCTATAGGACCTGATCTGTCTCATGTTGACTCTATAGGACCTGATCTGTCTCATGTTGACTCTATAGGACCTGATCTGTCTCATGTTGACTCTATAGGACCTGATCTGTCTCATGTTGACTCTATAGGACCTGATCTGTCTCATGTTGACTCTATAGGACCTGATCTGTCTCATGTTGACTCTATAGGACCTGATCTGTCTCATGTTGACTCTATAGGACCTGATCTGTCTCATGTTGACTCTATAGGACCTGATCTGTCTCATGTTGACTCTATAGGACCTGATCTGTCTCATGTTGACTCTATAGGACCTGATCTGTCTCATGTTGACTCTATAGGACCTGATCTGTCTCATGTTGACTCTATAGGACCTGATCTGTCTCATGTTGACTCTATAGGACCTGATCTGTCTCATGTTGACTCTATAGGACCTGATCTGTCTCATGTTGACTCTATAGGACCTGATCTGTCTCATGTTGACTCTATAGGACCTGATCTGTCTCAGAGACATGTTGACTCTATAGGACCTGATCTGTCTCATGTTGACTCTATAGGACCTGATCTGTCTCATGTTGACTCTATAGGACCTGATCTGTCTCATGTTGACTCTATAGGACCTGATCTGTCTCATGTTGACTCTATAGGACCTGGTCTGTCTCATGTTGACTCTATAGGACCTGATCTGTCTCATGTTGACTCTATAGGACCTGATCTGTCTCATGTTGACTCTATAGGACCTGATCTGTCTCATGTTGACTCTATAGGACCTGATCTGTCTCATGTTGACTCTATAGGACCTGATCTGTCTCATGTTGACTCTATAGGACCTGATCTGTCTCATGTTGACTCTATAGGACCTGATCTGTCTCATGTTGACTCTATAGGACCTGATCTGTCTCATGTTGACTCTATAGGACCTGGTCTGTCTCATGTTGACTCTATAGGACCTGATCTGTCTCATGTTGACTCTATAGGACCTGATCTGTCTCATGTTGACTCTATAGGACCTGATCTGTCTCATGTTGACTCTATAGGACCTGATCTGTCTCATGTTGACTCTATAGGACCTGATCTGTCTCATGTTGACTCTATAGGACCTGATCTGTCTCATCTGTCTCATGTTGACTCTATAGGACCTGATCTGTCTCATGTTGACTCTATAGGACCTGATCTGTCTCATGTTGACTCTATAGGACCTGATCTGTCTCAGAGACATGACTCTATAGGACCTGATCTGTCTCATGTTGACTCTATAGGACCTGATCTGTCTCATGTTGACTCTATAGGACCTGATCTGTCTCATGTTGACTCTATAGGACCTGATCTGTCTCATGTTGACTCTATAGGACCTGATCTGTCTCATGTTGACTCTATAGGACCTGATCTGTCTCATGTTGACTCTATAGGACCTGATCTGTCTCATGTTGACTCTATAGGACCTGATCTGTCTCATGTTGACTCTATAGGACCTGATCTGTCTCATGTTGACTCTATAGGACCTGATCTGTCTCATGTTGACTCTATAGGACCTGATCTGTCTCATGTTGACTCTATAGGACCTGATCTGTCTCATGTTGACTCTATAGGACCTGATCTGTCTCATGTTGACTCTATAGGACCTGATCTGTCTCATGTTGACTCTATAGGACCTGATCTGTCTCATGTTGACTCTATAGGACCTGATCTGTCTCATGTTGACTCTATAGGACCTGATCTGTCTCATGTTGACTCTATAGGACCTGATCTGTCTCATGTTGACTCTATAGGACCTGATCTGTCTCATGTTGACTCTATAGGACCTGATCTGTCTCATGTTGACTCTATAGGACCTGATCTGTCTCATGTTGACTCTATAGGACCTGATCTGTCTCAGAGACATGTTGACTCTATAGGACCTGATCTGTCTCATGTTGACTCTATAGGACCTGATCTGTCTCATGTTGACTCTATAGGACCTGATCTGTCTCATGTTGACTCTATAGGACCTGATCTGTCTCATGTTGACTCTATAGGACCTGATCTGTCTCATGTTGACTCTATAGGACCTGATCTGTCTCATGTTGACTCTATAGGACCTGATCTGTCTCATGTTGACTCTATAGGACCTGATCTGTCTCATGTTGACTCTATAGGACCTGATCTGTCTCATGTTGACTCTATAGGACCTGATCTGTCTCATGTTGACTCTATAGGACCTGATCTGTCTCATGTTGACTCTATAGGACCTGATCTGTCTCATGTTGACTCTATAGGACCTGATCTGTCTCATGTTGACTCTATAGGACCTGATCTGTCTCATGTTGACTCTATAGGACCTGATCTGTCTCATGTTGACTCTATAGGACCTGATCTGTCTCATGTTGACTCTATAGGACCTGATCTGTCTCATGTTGACTCTATAGGACCTGATCTGTCTCATGTTGACTCTATAGGACCTGATCTGTCTCATGTTGACTCTATAGGACCTGATCTGTCTCATGTTGACTCTATAGGACCTGATCTGTCTCATGTTGACTCTATAGGACCTGATCTGTCTCATGTTGACTCTATAGGACCTGATCTGTCTCATGTTGACTCTATAGGACCTGATCTGTCTCATGTTGACTCTATAGGACCTGATCTGTCTCATGTTGACTCTATAGGACCTGATCTGTCTCAGAGACATGTTGACTCTATAGGACCTGATCTGTCTCATGTTGACTCTATAGGACCTGATCTGTCTCAGAGACATGTTGACTCTATAGGACCTGATCTGTCTCATGTTGACTCTATAGGACCTGATCTGTCTCATGTTGACTCTATAGGACCTGATCTGTCTCATGTTGACTCTATAGGACCTGATCTGTCTCATGTTGACTCTATAGGACCTGATCTGTCTCAGAGACATGTTGACTCTATAGGACCTGATCTGTCTCATGTTGACTCTATAGGACCTGATCTGTCTCATGTTGACTCTATAGGACCTGATCTGTCTCATGTTGACTCTATAGGACCTGATCTGTCTCATGTTGACTCTATAGGACCTGATCTGTCTCATGTTGACTCTATAGGACCTGATCTGTCTCATGTTGACTCTATAGGACCTGATCTGTCTCATGTTGACTCTATAGGACCTGATCTGTCTCATGTTGACTCTATAGGACCTGATCTGTCTCATGTTGACTCTATAGGACCTGATCTGTCTCAGATGTTGACTCTATAGGACCTGATCTGTCTCATGTTGACTCTATAGGACCTGATCTGTCTCATGTTGACTCTATAGGACCTGATCTGTCTCATGTTGACTCTATAGGACCTGATCTGTCTCATGTTGACTCTATAGGACCTGATCTGTCTCATGTTGACTCTATAGGACCTGATCTGTCTCATGTTGACTCTATAGGACCTGATCTGTCTCATGTTGACTCTATAGGACCTGATCTGTCTCATGTTGACTCTATAGGACCTGATCTGTCTCATGTTGACTCTATAGGACCTGATCTGTCTCATGTTGACTCTATAGGACCTGATCTGTCTCATGTTAACTCTGAAGGACCTGATCTGTCTCATGTTGACTCTATAGGACCTGATCTGTCTCATGTTGACTCTATAGTACCTGATCTGTCTCATATTGACTCTATAGGACCTGATCTGTCTCATGTTGACTCTATAGGACCTGATCTGTCTCAGAGACATGTTGACTCTATAGGACCTGATCTGTCTCATGTTGACTCTATAGGACCTGATCTGTCTCATGTTGACTCTATAGGACCTGATCTGTCTCATGTTGACTCTATAGGACCTGATCTGTCTCATGTTGACTCTATAGGACCTGATCTGTCTCATGTTGACTCTATAGGACCTGATCTGTCTCATGTTGACTCTATAGGACCTGATCTGTCTCATGTTGACTCTATAGGACCTGATCTGTCTCATGTTGACTCTATAGGACCTGATCTGTCTCATGTTGACTCTATAGGACCTGATCTGTCTCATGTTGACTCTATAGGACCTGATCTGTCTCATGTTGACTCTATAGGACCTGATCTGTCTCATGTTGACTCTATAGGACCTGATCTGTCTCAGAGACATGTTGACTCTATAGGACCTGATCTGTCTCATGTTGACTCTATAGGACCTGATCTGTCTCATGTTGACTCTATAGGACCTGATCTGTCTCATGTTGACTCTATAGGACCTGATCTGTCTCATGTTGACTCTATAGGACCTGATCTGTCTCAGAGACATGTTGACTCTATAGGACCTGATCTGTCTCATGTTGACTCTATAGGACCTGATCTGTCTCAGAGACATGTTGACTCTATAGGACCTGATCTGTCTCATGTTGACTCTATAGGACCTGATCTGTCTCATGTTGACTCTATAGGACCTGATCTGTCTCATGTTGACTCTATAGGACCTGATCTGTCTCATGTTGACTCTATAGGACCTGATCTGTCTCATGTTGACTCTATAGGACCTGATCTGTCTCATGTTGACTCTATAGGACCTGATCTGTCTCATGTTGACTCTATAGGACCTGATCTGTCTCATGTTGACTCTATAGGACCTGATCTGTCTCATGTTGACTCTATAGGACCTGATCTGTCTCATGTTGACTCTATAGGACCTGATCTGTCTCATGTTGACTCTATAGGACCTGATCTGTCTCATGTTGACTCTATAGGACCTGATCTGTCTCATGTTGACTCTATAGGACCTGATCTGTCTCATGTTGACTCTATAGGACCTGATCTGTCTCATGTTGACTCTATAGGACCTGATCTGTCTCATGTTGACTCTATAGGACCTGATCTGTCTCATGTTGACTCTATAGGACCTGATCTGTCTCATGTTGACTCTATAGGACCTGATCTGTCTCATGTTGACTCTATAGGACCTGATCTGTCTCATGTTGACTCTATAGGACCTGATCTGTCTCATGTTGACTCTATAGGACCTGATCTGTCTCATGTTGACTCTATAGGACCTGATCTGTCTCAGAGACATGTTGACTCTATAGGACCTGATCTGTCTCATGTTGACTCTATAGGACCTGATCTGTCTCATGTTGACTCTATAGGACCTGATCTGTCTCAGAGACATGTTGACTCTATAGGACCTGATCTGTCTCATGTTGACTCTATAGGACCTGATCTGTCTCATGAGACATGTGACTCTATAGGACCTGATCTGTCTCATGTTGACTCTATAGGACCTGATCTGTCTCATGTTGACTCTATAGGACATGTTGACTCTATAGGACCTGATCTGTCTCATGTTGACTCTATAGGACCTGATCTGTCTCATGTTGACTCTATAGGACCTGATCTGTCTCATGTTGACTCTATAGGACCTGATCTGTCTCATGTTGACTCTATAGGACCTGATCTGTCTCATGTTGACTCTATAGGACCTGATCTGTCTCATGTTGACTCTATAGGACCTCTGTCTCATGTTGACTCTATAGGACCTGATCTGTCTCATGTTGACTCTATAGGACCTGATCTGTCTCATGTTGACTCTATAGGACCTGATCTGTCTCATGTTGACTCTATAGGACCTGATCTGTCTCATGTTGACTCTATAGGACCTGATCTGTCTCATGTTGACTCTATAGGACCTGATCTGTCTCATGTTGACTCTATAGGACCTGATCTGTCTCATGTTGACTCTATAGGACCTGATCTGTCTCATGTTGACTCTATAGGACCTGATCTGTCTCATGTTGACTCTATAGGACCTGATCTGTCTCATGTTGACTCTATAGGACCTGATCTGTCTCAGAGACATGTTGACTCTATAGGACCTGATCTGTCTCATGTTGACTCTATAGGACCTGATCTGTCTCATGTTGACTCTATAGGACCTGATCTGTCTCATGTTGACTCTATAGGACCTGATCTGTCTCATGTTGACTCTATAGGACCTGATCTGTCTCATGTTGACTCTATAGGACCTGATCTGTCTCATGTTGACTCTATAGGACCTGATCTGTCTCATGTTGACTCTATAGGACCTGATCTGTCTCATGTTGACTCTATAGGACCTGATCTGTCTCATGTTGACTCTATAGGACCTGATCTGTCTCATGTTGACTCTATAGGACCTGATCTGTCTCATGTTGACTCTATAGGACCTGATCTGTCTCATGTTGACTCTATAGGACCTGATCTGTCTCATGTTGACTCTATAGGACCTGATCTGTCTCATGTTGACTCTATAGGACCTGATCTGTCTCATGTTGACTCTATAGGACCTGATCTGTCTCATGTTGACTCTATAGGACCTGATCTGTCTCATGTTGACTCTATAGGACCTGATCTGTCTCATGTTGACTCTATAGGACCTGATCTGTCTCATGTTGACTCTATAGGACCTGATCTGTCTCATGTTGACTCTATAGGACCTGATCTGTCTCATGTTGACTCTATAGGACCTGATCTGTCTCATGTTGACTCTATAGGACCTGATCTGTCTCATGTTGACTCTATAGGACCTGATCTGTCTCATGTTGACTCTATAGGACCTGATCTGTCTCATGTTGACTCTATAGGACCTGATCTGTCTCATGACTCTATAGGACCTGATCTGTCTCATGTTGACTCTATAGGACCTGATCTGTCTCATGTTGACTCTATAGGACCTGATCTGTCTCATGACATGTTGACTCTATAGGACCTGATCTGTCTCATGTTGACTCTATAGGACCTGATCTGTCTCATGTTGACTCTATAGGACCTGATCTGTCTCATGTTGACTCTATAGGACCTGATCTGTCTCATGTTGACTCTATAGGACCTGATCTGTCTCAGAGACATGTTGACTCTATAGGACCTGATCTGTCTCATGTTGACTCTATAGGACCTGATCTGTCTCATGTTGACTCTATAGGACCTGATCTGTCTCATGTTGACTCTATAGGACCTGATCTGTCTCATGTTGACTCTATAGGACCTGATCTGTCTCATGTTGACTCTATAGGACCTGATCTGTCTCATGTTGACTCTATAGGACCTGATCTGTCTCATGTTGACTCTATAGGACCTGATCTGTCTCATGTTGACTCTATAGGACCTGATCTGTCTCATGTTGACTCTATAGGACCTGATCTGTCTCAGAGACATGTTGACTCTATAGGACCTGATCTGTCTCATGTTGACTCTATAGGACCTGATCTGTCTCATGTTGACTCTATAGGACCTGATCTGTCTCATGTTGACTCTATAGGACCTGATCTGTCTCATGTTGACTCTATAGGACCTGATCTGTCTCATGTTGACTCTATAGGACCTGATCTGTCTCATGTTGACTCTATAGGACCTGATCTGTCTCATGTTGACTCTATAGGACCTGATCTGTCTCATGTTGACTCTATAGGACCTGATCTGTCTCATGTTGACTCTATAGGACCTGATCTGTCTCATGTTGACTCTATAGGACCTGATCTGTCTCATGTTGACTCTATAGGACCTGATCTGTCTCATGTTGACTCTATAGGACCTGATCTGTCTCATGTTGACTCTATAGGACCTGATCTGTCTCAGAGACATGTTGACTCTATAGGACCTGATCTGTCTCATGTTGACTCTATAGGACCTGATCTGTCTCAGAGACATGTTGACTCTATAGGACCTGATCTGTCTCATGTTGACTCTATAGGACCTGATCTGTCTCATGTTGACTCTATAGGACCTGATCTGTCTCATGTTGACTCTATAGGACCTGATCTGTCTCATGTTGACTCTATAGGACCTGATCTGTCTCATGTTGACTCTATAGGACCTGATCTGTCTCATGTTGACTCTATAGGACCTGATCTGTCTCATGTTGACTCTATAGGACCTGATCTGTCTCATGTTGACTCTATAGGACCTGATCTGTCTCATGTTGACTCTATAGGACCTGATCTGTCTCATGTTGACTCTATAGGACCTGATCTGTCTCATGTTGACTCTATAGGACCTGATCTGTCTCATGTTGACTCTATAGGACCTGATCTGTCTCATGTTGACTCTATAGGACCTGATCTGTCTCATGTTGACTCTATAGGACCTGATCTGTCTCATGTTGACTCTATAGGACCTGATCTGTCTCAGAGACATGTTGACTCTATAGGACCTGATCTGTCTCATGTTGACTCTATAGGACCTGATCTGTCTCAGAGACATGTTGACTCTATAGGACCTGATCTGTCTCATGTTGACTCTATAGGACCTGATCTGTCTCATGTTGACTCTATAGGACCTGATCTGTCTCATGTTGACTCTATAGGACCTGATCTGTCTCATGTTGACTCTATAGGACCTGATCTGTCTCATGTTGACTCTATAGGACCTGATCTGTCTCATGTTGACTCTATAGGACCTGATCTGTCTCAGAGACATGTTGACTCTATAGGACCTGATCTGTCTCATGTTGACTCTATAGGACCTGATCTGTCTCATGTTGACTCTATAGGACCTGATCTGTCTCATGTTGACTCTATAGGACCTGATCTGTCTCATGTTGACTCTATAGGACCTGATCTGTCTCATGTTGACTCTATAGGACCTGATCTGTCTCATGTTGACTCTATAGGACCTGATCTGTCTCATGTTGACTCTATAGGACCTGATCTGTCTCATGTTGACTCTATAGGACCTGATCTGTCTCATGTTGACTCTATAGGACCTGATCTGTCTCATGTTGACTCTATAGGACCTGATCTGTCTCAGAGACATGTTGACTCTATAGGACCTGATCTGTCTCATGTTGACTCTATAGGACCTGATCTGTCTCATGTTGACTCTATAGGACCTGATCTGTCTCATGTTGACTCTATAGGACCTGATCTGTCTCATGTTGACTCTATAGGACCTGATCTGTCTCATGTTGACTCTATAGGACCTGATCTGTCTCATGTTGACTCTATAGGACCTGATCTGTCTCATGTTGACTCTATAGGACCTGATCTGTCTCAGAGACATGTTGACTCTATAGGACCTGATCTGTCTCATGTTGACTCTATAGGACCTGATCTGTCTCATGTTGACTCTATAGGACCTGATCTGTCTCATGTTGACTCTATAGGACCTGATCTGTCTCATGTTGACTCTATAGGACCTGATCTGTCTCATGTTGACTCTATAGGACCTGATCTGTCTCATGTTGACTCTATAGGACCTGATCTGTCTCATGTTGACTCTATAGGACCTGATCTGTCTCATGTTGACTCTATAGGACCTGATCTGTCTCATGTTGACTCTATAGGACCTGATCTGTCTCATGTTGACTCTATAGGACCTGATCTGTCTCATGTTGACTCTATAGGACCTGATCTGTCTCATGTTGACTCTATAGGACCTGATCTGTCTCATGTTGACTCTATAGGACCTGATCTGTCTCATGTTGACTCTATAGGACCTGATCTGTCTCATGTTGACTCTATAGGACCTGATCTGTCTCATGTTGACTCTATAGGACCTGATCTGTCTCATGTTGACTCTATAGGACCTGATCTGTCTCATGTTGACTCTATAGGACCTGATCATGTTGACTCTATAGGACCTGATCTGTCTCATGTTGACTCTATAGGACCTGATCTGTCTCATGTTGACTCTATAGGACCTGATCTGTCTCAGAGACATGTTGACTCTATAGGACCTGATCTGTCTCATGTTGACTCTATAGGACCTGATCTGTCTCATGTTGACTCTATAGGACCTCTGTCTCATGTTGACTCTATAGGACCTGATCTGTCTCATGTTGACTCTATAGGACCTGATCTGTCTCATGTTGACTCTATAGGACCTGATCTGTCTCATGTTGACTCTATAGGACCTGATCTGTCTCATGTTGACTCTATAGGACCTGATCTGTCTCATGTTGACTCTATAGGACCTGATCTGTCTCATGTTGACTCTATAGGACCTGATCTGTCTCATGTTGACTCTATAGGACCTGATCTGTCTCAGAGACATGACTCTATAGGACCTGATCTGTCTCATGTTGACTCTATAGGACCTGATCTGTCTCATGTTGACTCTATAGGACCTGATCTGTCTCATGTTGACTCTATAGGACCTGATCTGTCTCATGTTGACTCTATAGGACCTGATCTGTCTCATGTTGACTCTATAGGACCTGATCTGTCTCATGTTGACTCTATAGGACCTGATCTGTCTCATGTTGACTCTATAGGACCTGATCTGTCTCATGTTGACTCTATAGGACCTGATCTGTCTCATGTTGACTCTATAGGACCTGATCTGTCTCATGTTGACTCTATAGGACCTGATCTGTCTCATGTTGACTCTATAGGACCTGATCTGTCTCATGTTGACTCTATAGGACCTGATCTGTCTCATGTTGACTCTATAGGACCTGATCTGTCTCATGTTGACTCTATAGGACCTGATCTGTCTCATGTTGACTCTATAGGACCTGATCTGTCTCATGTTGACTCTATAGGACCTGATCTGTCTCATGTTGACTCTATAGGACCTGATCTGTCTCATGTTGACTCTATAGGACCTGATCTGTCTCATGTTGACTCTATAGGACCTGATCTGTCTCATGTTGACTCTATAGGACCTGATCTGTCTCATGTTGACTCTATAGGACCTGATCTGTCTCATGTTGACTCTATAGGACCTGGTCTGTCTCATGTTGACTCTATAGGACCTGATCTGTCTCATGTTGACTCTATAGGACCTGATCTGTCTCATGTTGACTCTATAGGACCTGATCTGTCTCAGAGACATGTTGACTCTATAGGACCTGATCTGTCTCATGTTGACTCTATAGGACCTGATCTGTCTCATGTTGACTCTATAGGACCTGATCTGTCTCATGTTGACTCTATAGGACCTGATCTGTCTCATGTTGACTCTATAGGACCTGATCTGTCTCAGAGACATGTTGACTCTATAGGACCTGATCTGTCTCATGTTGACTCTATAGGACCTGATCTGTCTCAGAGACATGTTGACTCTATAGGACCTGATCTGTCTCATGTTGACTCTATAGGACCTGATCTGTCTCATGTTGACTCTATAGGACCTGATCTGTCTCATGTTGACTCTATAGGACCTGATCTGTCTAATGTTGACTCTATAGGACCTGATCTGTCTCATGTTGACTCTATAGGACCTGTCTCTGTCTCTATAGGACCTGTTGACTCTATAGGACCTGATCTGTCTCATGTTGACTCTATAGGACCTGATCTGTCTCATGTTGACTCTATAGGACCTGATCTGTCTCATGTTGACTCTATAGGACCTGATCTGTCTCATGTTGACTCTATAGGACCTGATCTGTCTCATGTTGACTCTATAGGACCTGATCTGTCTCAGAGACATGTTGACTCTATAGGACCTGATCTGTCTCATGTTGACTCTATAGGACCTGATCTGTCTCATGTTGACTCTATAGGACCTGATCTGTCTCATGTTGACTCTATAGGACCTGATCTGTCTCATGTTGACTCTATAGGACCTGATCTGTCTCATGTTGACTCTATAGGACCTGATCTGTCTCATGTTGACTCTATAGGACCTGATCTGTCTCATGTTGACTCTATAGGACCTGATCTGTCTCATGTTGACTCTATAGGACCTGATCTGTCTCATGTTAACTCTATAGGACCTGATCTGTCTCATGTTGACTCTATAGTACCTGATCTGTCTCATGTTGACTCTATAGGACCTGATCTGTCTCATGTTGACTCTGTCTCATGTTGACTCTATAGGACCTGGTCTGTCTCATGTTGACTCTATAGGACTGTCTGATCTCTATAGGACCTGATCTCATGTTGACTCTATAGGACCTGATCTGTCTCATGTTGACTCTATAGGACCTGATCTGTCTCAGAGACATGTTGACTCTATAGGACCTGATCTGTCTCATGTTGACTCTATAGGACCTGATCTGTCTCAGAGACATGTTGACTCTATAGGACCTGATCTGTCTCATGTTGACTCTATAGGACCTGATCTGTCTCATGTTGACTCTATAGGACCTGATCTGTCTCATGTTGACTCTATAGGACCTGATCTGTCTCAGAGACATGTTGACTCTATAGGACCTGATCTGTCTCAGAGACATGTTGACTCTATAGGACCTGATCTGTCTCAGAGACATGTTGACTCTATAGGACCTGATCTGTCTCATGTTGACTCTATAGGACCTGATCTGTCTCAGAGACATGTTGACTCTATAGGACCTGATCTGTCTCATGTTGACTCTATAGGACCTGATCTGTCTCAGAGACATGTTGACTCTATAGGACCTGATCTGTCTCAGAGACATGTTGACTCTATAGGACCTGATCTGTCTCATGTTGACTCTATAGGACCTGATCTGTCTCATGTTGACTCTATAGGACCTGATCTGTCTCATGTTGACTCTATAGGACCTGATCTGTCTCATGTTGACTCTATAGGACCTGATCTGTCTCATGTTGACTCTATAGGACCTGATCTGTCTCATGTTGACTCTATAGGACCTGATCTGTCTCAGAGACATGTTGACTCTATAGGACCTGATCTGTCTCATGTTGACTCTATAGGACCTGATCTGTCTCATGTTGACTCTATAGGACCTGATCTGTCTCATGTTGACTCTATAGGACCTGATCTGTCTCATGTTGACTCTATAGGACCTGATCTGTCTCATGTTGACTCTATAGGACCTGATCTGTCTCATGTTGACTCTATAGGACCTGATCTGTCTCATGTTGACTCTATAGGACCTGATCTGTCTCATGTTGACTCTATAGGACCTGATCTGTCTCATGTTGACTCTATAGGACCTGATCTGTCTCATGTTGACTCTATAGGACCTGATCTGTCTCATGTTGACTCTATAGGACCTGATCTGTCTCATGTTGACTCTATAGGACCTGATCTGTCTCATGTTGACTCTATAGGACCTGATCTGTCTCAGCGACATGTTGACTCTATAGGACCTGATCTGTCTCATGTTGACTCTATAGGACCTGATCTGTCTCATGTTGACTCTATAGGACCTGATCTGTCTCATGTTGACTCTATAGGACCTGATCTGTCTCATGTTGACTCTATAGGACCTGATCTGTCTCATGTTGACTCTATAGGACCTGATCTGTCTCATGTTGACTCTATAGGACCTGATCTGTCTCATGTTGACTCTATAGGACCTGATCTGTCTCATGTTGACTCTATAGGACCTGATCTGTCTCATGTTGACTCTATAGGACCTGATCTGTCTCATGTTGACTCTATAGGACCTGATCTGTCTCATGTTGACTCTATAGGACCTGATCTGTCTCATGTTGACTCTATAGGACCTGATCTGTCTCATGTTGACTCTATAGGACCTGATCTGTCTCATGTTGACTCTATAGGACCTGATCTGTCTCATGTTGACTCTATAGGACCTGATCTGTCTCATGTTGACTCTATAGGACCTGATCTGTCTCATGTTGACTCTATAGGACCTGATCTGTCTCATGTTGACTCTATAGGACCTGATCTGTCTCATGTTGACTCTATAGGACCTGATCTGTCTCATGTTGACTCTATAGGACCTGATCTGTCTCATGTTGACTCTATAGGACCTGATCTGTCTCATGTTGACTCTATAGGACCTGATCTGTCTCATGTTGACTCTATAGGACCTGATCTGTCTCATGTTGACTCTATAGGACCTGATCTGTCTCATGTTGACTCTATAGGACCTGATCTGTCTCATGTTGACTCTATAGGACCTGATCTGTCTCAGAGACATGTTGACTCTATAGGACCTGATCTGTCTCATGTTGACTCTATAGGACCTGATCTGTCTCATGTTGACTCTATAGGACCTGATCTGTCTCATGTTGACTCTATAGGACCTGATCTGTCTCATGTTGACTCTATAGGACCTGATCTGTCTCATGTTGACTCTATAGGACCTGATCTGTCTCATGTTGACTCTATAGGACCTGATCTGTCTCAGAGACATGTTGACTCTATAGGACCTGATCTGTCTCATGACATGTTGACTCTATAGGACCTGATCTGTCTCATGTTGACTCTATAGGACCTGATCTGTCTCATGTTGACTCTATAGGACCTGATCTGTCTCATGTTGACTCTATAGGACCTGATCTGTCTCATGTTGACTCTATAGGACCTGATCTGTCTCATGTTGACTCTATAGGACCTGATCTGTCTCATGTTGACTCTATAGGACCTGATCTGTCTCATGTTGACTCTATAGGACCTGATCTGTCTCATGTTGACTCTATAGGACCTGATCTGTCTCATGTTGACTCTATAGGACCTGATCTGTCTCAGAGACATGTTGACTCTATAGGACCTGATCTGTCTCATGTTGACTCTATAGGACCTGATCTGTCTCATGTTGACTCTATAGGACCTGATCTGTCTCATGTTGACTCTATAGGACCTGATCTGTCTCATGTTGACTCTATAGGACCTGATCTGTCTCATGTTGACTCTATAGGACCTGATCTGTCTCAGAGACATGTTGACTCTATAGGACCTGATCTGTCTCATGTTGACTCTATAGGACCTGATCTGTCTCAGAGACATGTTGACTCTATAGGACCTGATCTGTCTCAGAGACATGTTGACTCTATAGGACCTGATCTGTCTCATGTTGACTCTATAGGACCTGATCTGTCTCATGTTGACTCTATAGGACCTGATCTGTCTCATGTTGACTCTATAGGACCTGATCTGTCTCATGTTGACTCTATAGGACCTGATCTGTCTCAGAGACATGTTGACTCTATAGGACCTGATCTGTCTCATGTTGACTCTATAGGACCTGATCTGTCTCATGTTGACTCTATAGGACCTGATCTGTCTCATGTTGACTCTATAGGACCTGATCTGTCTCATGTTGACTCTATAGGACCTGATCTGTCTCATGTTGACTCTATAGGACCTGATCTGTCTCATGTTGACTCTATAGGACCTGATCAGAGCTGTCTCATGTTGACTCTATAGGACCTGATCTGTCTCATGTTGACTCTATAAGGACCTGATCTGTCTCATGTTGACTCTATAGGACCTGATCTGTCTCATGTTGACTCTATAGGACCTGGTCTGTCTCATGTTGACTCTATGAGGACCTGATCTGTCTCATGTTGACTCTATAGGACCTGATCTGTCTCATGTTGACTCTATAGGACCTGATCTGTCTCAGAGACATGTTGACTCTATAGGACCTGATCTGTCTCATGTTGACTCTATAGGACCTGATCTGTCTCAGAGACATGTTGACTCTATAGGACCTGATCTGTCTCATGTTGACTCTATAGGACCTGATCTGTCTCATGTTGACTCTATAGGACCTGATCTGTCTCATGTTGACTCTATAGGACCTGATCTGTCTCATGTTGACTCTATAGGACCTGATCTGTCTCATGTTGACTCTATAGGACCTGATCTGTCTCATGTTGACTCTATAGGACCTGATCTGTCTCATGTTGACTCTATAGGACCTGATCTGTCTCATGTTGACTCTATAGGACCTGATCTGTCTCATGTTGACTCTATAGGACCTGATCTGTCTCATGTTGACTCTATAGGACCTGATCTGTCTCATGTTGACTCTATAGGACCTGATCTGTCTCATGTTGACTCTATAGGACCTGATCTGTCTCATGTTGACTCTATAGGACCTGATCTGTCTCATGTTGACTCTATAGGACCTGATCTGTCTCATGTTGACTCTATAGGACCTGATCTGTCTCATGTTGACTCTATAGGACCTGATCTGTCTCAGAGACATGTTGACTCTATAGGACCTGATCTGTCTCATGTTGACTCTATAGGACCTGATCTGTCTCATGTTGACTCTATAGGACCTGATCTGTCTCATGTTGACTCTATAGGACCTGATCTGTCTCATGTTGACTCTATAGGACCTGATCTGTCTCATGTTGACTCTATAGGACCTGATCTGTCTCAGAGACATGTTGACTCTATAGGACCTGATCTGTCTCATGTTGACTCTATAGGACCTGATCTGTCTCATGTTGACTCTATAGGACCTGATCTGTCTCATGTTGACTCTATAGGACCTGATCTGTCTCATGTTGACTCTATAGGACCTGATCTGTCTCATGTTGACTCTATAGGACCTGATCTGTCTCATGTTGACTCTATAGGACCTGATCTGTCTCATGTTGACTCTATAGGACCTGATCTGTCTCATGTTGACTCTATAGGACCTGATCTGTCTCATGTTGACTCTATAGGACCTGATCTGTCTCATGTTGACTCTATAGGACCTGATCTGTCTCATGTTGACTCTATAGGACCTGATCTGTCTCATGTTGACTCTATAGGACCTGATCTGTCTCATGTTGACTCTATAGGACCTGATCTGTCTCATGTTGACTCTATAGGACCTGATCTGTCTCATGTTGACTCTATAGGACCTGATCTGTCTCATGTTGACTCTATAGGACCTGATCTGTCTCATGTTGACTCTATAGGACCTGATCTGTCTCATGTTGACTCTATAGGACCTGATCTGTCTCATGTTGACTCTATAGGACCTGATCTGTCTCATGTTGACTCTATAGGACCTGATCTGTCTCATGTTGACTCTATAGGACCTGATCTGTCTCATGTTGACTCTATAGGACCTTGATCTGTCTCAGAGACATGTTGACTCTATAGGACCTGATCTGTCTCATGTTGACTCTATAGGACCTGATCTGTCTCATGTTGACTCTATAGGACCTGATCTGTCTCATGTTGACTCTATAGGACCTGATCTGTCTCATGTTGACTCTATAGGACCTGATCTGTCTCATGTTGACTCTATAGGACCTGATCTGTCTCATGTTGACTCTATAGGACCTGATCTGTCTCATGTTGACTCTATAGGACCTGATCTGTCTCATGTTGACTCTATAGGACCTGATCTGTCTCATGTTGACTCTATAGGACCTGATCTGTCTCATGTTGACTCTATAGGACCTGATCTGTCTCATGTTGACTCTATAGGACCTGATCTGTCTCATGTTGACTCTATAGGACCTGATCTGTCTCATGTTGACTCTATAGGACCTGATCTGTCTCATGTTGACTCTATAGGACCTGATCTGTCTCATGTTGACTCTATAGGACCTGATCTGTCTCATGTTGACTCTATAGGACCTGATCTGTCTCATGTTGACTCTATAGGACCTGATCTGTCTCATGTTGACTCTATAGGACCTGATCTGTCTCATGTTGACTCTATAGGACCTGATCTGTCTCATGTTGACTCTATAGGACCTGATCTGTCTCATGTTGACTCTATAGGACCTGATCTGTCTCATGTTGACTCTATAGGACCTGATCTGTCTCATGTTGACTCTATAGGACCTGATCTGTCTCATGTTGACTCTATAGGACCTGATCTGTCTCAGAGACATGTTGACTCTATAGGACCTGATCTGTCTCATGTTGACTCTATAGGACCTGATCTGTCTCATGTTGACTCTATAGGACCTGATCTGTCTCATGTTGACTCTATAGGACCTGATCTGTCTCATGTTGACTCTATAGGACCTGATCTGTCTCATGTTGACTCTATAGGACCTGATCTGTCTCATGTTGACTCTATAGGACCTGATCTGTCTCATGTTGACTCTATAGGACCTGATCTGTCTCATGTTGACTCTATAGGACCTGATCTGTCTCATGTTGACTCTATAGGACCTGATCTGTCTCATGTTGACTCTATAGGACCTGATCTGTCTCATGTTGACTCTATAGGACCTGATCTGTCTCATGTTGACTCTATAGGACCTGATCTGTCTCATGTTGACTCTATAGGACCTGATCTGTCTCATGTTGACTCTATAGGACCTGATCTGTCTCATGTTGACTCTATAGGACCTGATCTGTCTCATGTTGACTCTATAGGACCTGATCTGTCTCATGTTGACTCTATAGGACCTGATCTGTCTCATGTTGACTCTGAAGGACCTTATCTGTCTCATGTTGACTCTATAGGACCTGGTCTGTCTCATGTTGACTCTATAGGACCTGATCTGTCTCATGTTGACTCTATAGGACCTGATCTGTCTCATGTTGACTCTATAGGACCTGATCTGTCTCAGAGACATGTTGACTCTATAGGACATGATCTGTCTCATGTTGACTCTATAGGACAAGATCTGTCTCAGAGACATGTTGACTCTATAGGACCTGATCTTTTTCAGAGACATGTTGACTCTATAGGACCTGATCTGTCTCATGTTGACTCTATAGGACAAGATCTGTCTCAGAGACATGTTGACTCTATAGGACCTGATCTGTCTCATGTTGACTCTATAGGACCTGATCTGTCTCATGTTGACTCTATAGGACCTGATCTGTCTCATGTTGACTCTATAGGACCTGATCTGTCTCATGTTGACTCTATAGGACCTGATCTGTCTCATGTTGACTCTATAGGACCTGATCTGTCTCATGTTGACTCTATAGGACCTGATCTGTCTCATGTTGACTCTATAGGACCTGATCTGTCTCATGTTGACTCTATAGGACCTGATCTGTCTCATGTTGACTCTATAGGACCTGATCTGTCTCATGTTGACTCTATAGGACCTGGTCTGTCTCATGTTGACTCTATAGGACCTGATCTGTCTCATGTTGACTCTATAGGACCTGATCTGTCTCATGTTGACTCTATAGGACCTGGTCTGTCTCATGTTGACTCTATAGGACCTGATCTGTCTCATGTTGACTCTATAGGACCTGATCTGTCTCATGTTGACTCTATAGGACCTGATCTGTCTCAGAGACATGTTGACTCTATAGGACCTGATCTGTCTCATGTTGACTCTATAGGACCGGATCTGTCTCATGTTAACTCTATAGGACCTGATCTGTCTCATGTTGACTCTATAGGACCTGATCTGTCTCATGTTGACTCTATAGGACCTGATCTGTCTCATGTTGACTCTATAGGACCTGATCTGTCTCATGTTGACTCTATAGGACCTGATCTGTCTCATGTTGACTCTATAGGACCTGATCTGTCTCATGTTGACTCTATAGGACCTGATCTGTCTCATGTTGACTCTATAGGACCTGATCTGTCTCATGTTGACTCTATAGGACCTGATCTGTCTCATGTTGACTCTATAGGACCTGATCTGTCTCATGTTGACTCTATAGGACCTGATCTGTCTCATGTTGACTCTATAGGACCTGATCTGTCTCATGTTGACTCTATAGGACCTGATCTGTCTCATGTTGACTCTATAGGACCTGATCTGTCTCATGTTGACTCTATAGGACCTGATCTGTCTCATGTTGACTCTATAGGACCTGATCTGTCTCATGTTGACTCTATAGGACCTGATCTGTCTCATGTTGACTCTATAGGACCTGATCTGTCTCATGTTGACTCTATAGGACCTGATCTGTCTCATGTTGACTCTATAGGACCTGATCTGTCTCATGTTGACTCTATAGGACCTGATCTGTCTCATGTTGACTCTATAGGACCTGATCTGTCTCATGTTGACTCTATAGGACCTGATCTGTCTCATGTTGACTCTATAGGACCTGATCTGTCTCATGTTGACTCTATAGGACCTGATCTGTCTCATGTTGACTCTATAGGACCTGATCTGTCTCATGTTGACTCTATAGGACCTGATCTGTCTCATGACATGACTCTATAGGACCTGATCTGTCTCATGTTGACTCTATAGGACCTGATCTGTCTCATGACATGTGACTCTATAGGACCTGATCTGTCTCATGTTGACTCTATAGGACCTGATCTGTCTCATGTTGACTCTATAGGACCTGATCTGTCTCATGTTGACTCTATAGGACCTGATCTGTCTCATGTTGACTCTATAGGACCTGATCTGTCTCATGTTGACTCTATAGGA
This sequence comes from Oncorhynchus keta, assembly GCF_023373465.1. Taxonomy (NCBI): domain Eukaryota; kingdom Metazoa; phylum Chordata; class Actinopteri; order Salmoniformes; family Salmonidae; genus Oncorhynchus; species Oncorhynchus keta. Next base: position 115,929 of record NW_026290936.1, on the reverse strand, counting down.
CCTGATCTGTCTCATGTTGACTCTATAGGACCTGATCTGTCTCATGTTGACTCTATAGGACCTGATCTGTCTCATGTTGACTCTATAGGACCTGATCTGTCTCATGTTGACTCTATAGGACCTGATCTGTCTCATGTTGACTCTATAGGACCTGGTCTGTCTCATGTTGACTCTATAGGACCTGATCTGTCTCATGTTGACTCTATAGGACCTGATCTGTCTCATGTTGACTCTATAGGACCTGATCTGTCTCATGTTGACTCTATAGGACCTGATCTGTCTCATGTTGACTCTATAGGACCTGATCTGTCTCATGTTGACTCTATAGGACCTGATCTGTCTCATGTTGACTCTATAGGACCTGATCTGTCTCATGTTGACTCTATAGGACCTGATCTGTCTCAGAGACATGTTGACTCTATAGGACCTGATCTGTCTCATGTTGACTCTATAGGACCTGATCTGTCTCATGTTGACTCTATAGGACCTGATCTGTCTCATGTTGACTCTATAGGACCTGATCTGTCTCATGTTGACTCTATAGGACCTGATCTGTCTCATGTTGACTCTATAGGACCTGATCTGTCTCATGTTGACTCTATAGGACCTGATCTGTCTCATGTTGACTCTATAGGACCTGATCTGTCTCATGTTGACTCTATAGGACCTGATCTGTCTCATGTTGACTCTATAGGACCTGATCTGTCTCATGTTGACTCTATAGGACCTGATCTGTCTCATGTTGACTCTATAGGACCTGATCTGTCTCATGTTGACTCTATAGGACCTGATCTGTCTCATGTTGACTCTATAGGACCTGATCTGTCTCATGTTGACTCTATAGGACCTGATCTGTCTCATGTTGACTCTATAGGACCTGATCTGTCTCATGTTGACTCTATAGGACCTGATCTGTCTCATGTTGACTCTATAGGACCTGATCTGTCTCATGTTGACTCTATAGGACCTGATCTGTCTCATGTTGACTCTATAGGACCTGATCTGTCTCATGTTGACTCTATAGGACCTGATCTGTCTCATGTTGACTCTATAGGACCTGATCTGTCTCATGTTGACTCTATAGGACCTGATCTGTCTCATGTTGACTCTATAGGACCTGATCTGTCTCATGTTGACTCTATAGGACCTGATCTGTCTCATGTTGACTCTATAGGACCTGATCTGTCTCATGTTGACTCTATAGGACCTGATCTGTCTCATGTTGACTCTATAGGACCTGATCTGTCTCTCTAGGACCTGATCTGTCTCATGTTGACTCTATAGGACCTGATCTGTCTCATGTTGACTCTATAGGACCTGATCTGTCTCATGTTGACTCTATAGGACCTGATCTGTCTCATGTTGACTCTATAGGACCTGATCTGTCTCATGTTGACTCTATAGGACCTGATCTGTCTCATGTTGACTCTATAGGACCTGATCTGTCTCATGTTGACTCTATAGGACCTGATCTGTCTCATGTTGACTCTATAGGACCTGATCTGTCTCATGTTGACTCTATAGGACCTGATCTGTCTCATGTTGACTCTATAGGACCTGATCTGTCTCATGTTGACTCTATAGGACCTGATCTGTCTCATGTTGACTCTATAGGACCTGATCTGTCTCATGTTGACTCTATAGGACCTGATCTGTCTCATGTTGACTCTATAGGACCTGATCTGTCTCATGTTGACTCTATAGGACCTGATCTGTCTCATGTTGACTCTATAGGACCTGATCTGTCTCATGTTGACTCTATAGGACCTGATCTGTCTCATGTTGACTCTATAGGACCTGATCTGTCTCATGTTGACTCTATAGGACCTGATCTGTCTCATGTTGACTCTATAGGACCTGATCTGTCTCATGTTGACTCTATAGGACCTGATCTGTCTCATGTTGACTCTATAGGACCTGATCTGTCTCAGAGACATGTTGACTCTATAGGACCTGATCTGTCTCAGAGACATGTTGACTCTATAGGACCTGATCTGTCTCATGTTGACTCTATAGGACCTGATCTGTCTCATGTTGACTCTATAGGACCTGATCTGTCTCATGTTGACTCTATAGGACCTGATCTGTCTCATGTTGACTCTATAGGACCTGATCTGTCTCATGTTGACTCTATAGGACCTGATCTGTCTCATGTTGACTCTATAGGACCTGATCTGTCTCATGTTGACTCTATAGGACCTGATCTGTCTCATGTTGACTCTATAGGACCTGATCTGTCTCATGTTGACTCTATAGGACCTGATCTGTCTCATGTTGACTCTATAGGACCTGATCTGTCTCATGTTGACTCTATAGGACCTGATCTGTCTCATGTTGACTCTATAGGACCTGATCTGTCTCATGTTGACTCTATAGGACCTGATCTGTCTCATGTTGACTCTATAGGACCTGATCTGTCTCATGTTGACTCTATAGGACCTGATCTGTCTCATGTTGACTCTATAGGACCTGATCTGTCTCATGTTGACTCTATAGGACCTGATCTGTCTGATGTTGACTCTATAGGACCTGATCTGTCTCATGTTGACTCTATAGGACCTGATCTGTCTCATGTTGACTCTATAGGACCTGATCTGTCTCATGTTGACTCATAGGACCTGATCTGTCTCATGTTGACTCTATAGGACCTGATCTGTCTCATGTTGACTCTATAGGACCTGATCTGTCTCATGTTGACTCTATAGGACCTGATCTGTCTCATGTTGACTCTATAGGACCTGATCTGTCTCATGTTGACTCTATAGGACCTGATCTGTCTCATGTTGACTCTATAGGACCTCTGTCTCATCTGACTCTATAGTCTCTAGCTGTCTCATGTTGACTCTATAGGACCTGATCTGTCTCATGTTGACTCTATAGTCTCACCTATAGGATCTGTCTCAGAGACATGTTGACTCTATAGGACCTGATCTGTCTCATGTTGACTCTATAGGACCTGATCTGTCTCATGTTGACTCTATAGGACCTGATCTGTCTCATGTTGACTCTATAGGACCTGATCTGTCTCATGTTGACTCTATAGGACCTGATCTGTCTCAGAGACATGTTGACTCTATAGGACCTGATCTGTCTCATGTTGACTCTATAGGACCTGATCTGTCTCATGTTGACTCTATAGGACCTGATCTGTCTCATGTTGACTCTATAGGACCTGATCTGTCTCATGTGATCTGTCTCATGTTGACTCTATAGGACCTGGTCTGTCTCATGTTGACTCTATAGGACCTGGTCTGTCTCATGTTGACTCTATGAGGACCTGATCTGTCTCATGTTGACTCTATAGGACCTGATCTGTCTCATGTTGACTCTATAGGACCTGATCTGTCTGTCTCAGAGACATGTTGACTCTATAGGACCTGGCTGTCTCATGTTGACTCTATAGGACCTGATCTCTCATGTTGACTCTCCTCTGTCTGACTCTACCACTAGGACCTGATCTGTCTCTCATGGTTGTTGACTCTATAGGACCTGATCCTGTCTCAGATGACTCTGTCTCATGTTGAAGGTCGATGACATCCGATGTCTCATGTTGACTCTATAGGACCTGATCTGTCTCATGTTGACTCTATAGACCTGATCTGTCTTGTGACGGACCCACAACCTGCCCGCTTGACCCTATCCCCTCTGTCTCTCTTCTCCAGACCATTTCCGGAGACCTTCTCCCTTATACCTGCTCATCAACTCATCCCTGACCTGGCTATCCCTGTCTCAGAGACATGTTGACTCTATAGGACCTGATCTGTCTCATGTCAACTCTATAGACCTGTATCTGTCTCATTTTGACTCTATAGGACCTGGATCTGTCTCATGACCTTGACTCTCATAGGACCTGATCTGTCTTCTCTGTATCACGTTGACTGCTAAAGTTGACTCTCTCTCCTCTGTCTCATGTTGACCTCTGTCTCATTTGATAGGACCATCAGTCTCATGTTCTCCACCCTCTCCGAGTTGACATCTACGGACCTGTTGATCCTACCTGACAGGTTGACTCTATAGGACCTGGCGATCTGTCTCATGTGTTGACTCTATAGGACCTGATCTGTCCCATGTTGACTCTATAGGACCTGAGTCACTGTCTGTCATAACCTTGACTCTATAGGACCTGGACTCTGTCTCATTTCCCCTTGACCAGGTGGCGAATCGCATCTCTGCATGACCTGATCTCAGTGTGGATCTCATGTTGACTCTATAGGACGGATCTCTTCCTCCCGGGGAAGGACTCTGATCTGTCCATCATGTTGACTCTATAGGACCTGGACCTGGCGTTCTCAACTCTCAAGGCGGACCCGTTCCTGTAGGACCATGCTCTGTCAACATCCGTTGAGTACGACCCTGCCTCACACAGGAAGCGGCGCAGGTCCTAATCCAGGACCTGTCATCTGTCTCATGTTACTGACTCTGTTGGCTAGGCTCCTGCCTGTCCATTAAACCCTACAACTCATCCAGAACGCCGACCCGTCTGGTCTGTCTCATGTTCCCAAGTTCTCTCACGTCACCCCGCTCCTGTTGACTCTATCCACTGGCTTCCAGTTGAAGGATCCGCTGTCTCATGGTGCTGCCTGCGGAGCTGTGAGGGGAACTCACCTCAGGACCTGATCTGTCCCTACACCCAAACAAGGGCACTGCGTTCATCCACCTCTGGCCTGCTCTGCCTCCCTACCACTGAGGAAGTACTGTTCCCATCAGCCCAGTCAAAACTGTTCGCTGCTCTGGCCCCCAATGGTGGAACAAACTCCCTCATGTTGACCAGGACAGCGGATCAATCACCACCTTCCGGAGACACCTGAAACCCCACCTCTTCAAGGAATACCTAGGATAGGGTAAGTAAGGGTAATGTAATCCTTCTCACCCCTCTCATAACAAGATTTAGATGCATCTGTTCCACTGGTTGTCATAAGGTGTATGCACCAATTTGTAATGACTCTATAGGACCTGATCTGTCTCAATGACTCTAAATGACCTGAAATGTAAATGTTGACTCTATAGGACCTGATCTGTCTCATGTTGACTCTATAGGACCTGATCTGTCTCAGAGACATGTTGACTCTATAGGACCTGATCTGTCTCATGTTGACTCTATAGGACCTGATCTGTCTCATGTTGACTCTATAGGACCTGATCTGTCTCAGAGACATGTTGACTCTATAGGACCTGATCTGTCTCATGTTGACTCTATAGGACCTGATCTGTCTCAGAGACATGTTGACTCTATAGGACCTGATCTGTCTCATGTTGACTCTATAGGACCTGATCTGTCTCATGTTGACTCTATAGGACCTGATCTGTCTCATGTTGACTCTATAGGACCTGATCTGTCTCATGTTGACTCTATAGGACCTGATCTGTCTCATGTTGACTCTATAGGACCTGATCTGTCTCATGTTGACTCTATAGGACCTGATCTGTCTCATGTTGACTCTATAGGACCTGATCTGTCTCATGTTGACTCTATAGGACCTGATCTGTCTCATGTTGACTCTATAGGACCTGATCTGTCTCATGTTGACTCTATAGGACCTGATCTGTCTCATGTTGACTCTATAGGACCTGATCTGTCTCATGTTGACTCTATAGGACCTGATCTGTCTCATGTTGACTCTATAGGACCTGGTCTGTCTCATGTTGACTCTATAGGACCTGATCTGTCTCATGTTGACTCTATAGGACCTGATCTGTCTCATGTTGACTCTATAGGACCTGATCTGTCTCAGAGACATGTTGACTCTATAGGACCTGATCTGTCTCAGAGACATGTTGACTCTATAGGACCTGATCTGTCTCATGTTGACTCTATAGGACAAGATCTGTCTCAGAGACATGTTGACTCTATAGGACCTGATCTGTCTCAGAGACATGTTGACTCTATAGGACCTGATCTGTCTCATGTTGACTCTATAGGACCTGATCTGTCTCATGTTGACTCTATAGGACCTGATCTGTCTCATGTTGACTCTATAGGACCTGATCTGTCTCAGAGACATGTTGACTCTATAGGACCTGATCTGTCTCAGAGACATGTTGACTCTATAGGACCTGATCTGTCTCAGAGACATGTTGACTCTATAGGACCTGATCTGTCTCATGTTGACTCTATAGGACCTGATCTGTCTCATGTTGACTCTATAGGACCTGATCTGTCTCATGTTGACTCTATAGGACCTGATCTGTCTCATGTTGACTCTATAGGACCTGATCTGTCTCATGTTGACTCTATAGGACCTGATCTGTCTCATGTTGACTCTATAGGACCTGATCTGTCTCATGTTGACTCTATAGGACCTGATCTGTCTCAGAGACATGTTGACTCTATAGGACCTGATCTGTCTCATGTTGACTCTATAGGACCTGATCTGTCTCAGAGACATGTTGACTCTATAGGACCTGATCTGTCTCAGAGACATGTTGACTCTATAGGACCTGATCTGTCTCAGAGACATGTTGACTCTATAGGACCTGATCTGTCTCATGTTGACTCTATAGGACCTGATCTGTCTCATGTTGACTCTATAGGACCTGATCTGTCTCATGTTGACTCTATAGGACCTGATCTGTCTCATGTTGACTCTATAGGACCTGATCTGTCTCATGTTGACTCTATAGGACCTGATCTGTCTCATGTTGACTCTATAGGACCTGATCTGTCTCATGTTGACTCTATAGGACCTGGTCTGTCTCATGTTGACTCTATAGGACCTGATCTGTCTCATGTTGACTCTATAGGACCTGATCTGTCTCATGTTGACTCTATAGGACCTGATCTGTCTCATGTTGACTCTATAGGACCTGATCTGTCTCATGTTGACTCTATAGGACCTGATCTGTCTCATGTTGACTCTATAGGACCTGATCTGTCTCATGTTGACTCTATAGGACCTGATCTGTCTCATGTTGACTCTATAGGACCTGATCTGTCTCATGTTGACTCTATAGGACCTGATCTGTCTCATGTTGACTCTATAGGACCTGATCTGTCTCATGTTGACTCTATAGGACCTGATCTGTCTCATGTTGACTCTATAGGACCTGATCTGTCTCATGTTGACTCTATAGGACCTGATCTGTCTCATGTTGACTCTATAGGACCTGATCTGTCTCATGTTGACTCTATAGGACCTGATCTGTCTCATGTTGACTCTATAGGACCTGATCTGTCTCATGTTGACTCTATAGGACCTGATCTGTCTCATGTTGACTCTATAGGACCTGATCTGTCTCATGTTGACTCTATAGGACCTGATCTGTCTCATGTTGACTCTATAGGACCTGATCTGTCTCATGTTGACTCTATAGGACCTGATCTGTCTCAGAGACATGTTGACTCTATAGGACCTGATCTGTCTCATGTTGACTCTATAGGACCTGATCTGTCTCATGTTGACTCTATAGGACCTGATCTGTCTCATGTTGACTCTATAGGACCTGATCTGTCTCATGTTGACTCTATAGGACCTGATCTGTCTCATGTTGACTCTATAGGACCTGATCTGTCTCATGTTGACTCTATAGGACCTGATCTGTCTCATGTTGACTCTATAGGACCTGATCTGTCTCATGTTGACTCTATAGGACCTGATCTGTCTCATGTTGACTCTATAGGACCTGATCTGTCTCATGTTGACTCTATAGGACCTGATCTGTCTCATGTTGACTCTATAGGACCTGATCTGTCTCAGAGACATGTTGACTCTATAGGACCTGATCTGTCTCATGTTGACTCTATAGGACCTGATCTGTCTCATGTTGACTCTATAGGACCTGATCTGTCTCATGTTGACTCTATAGGACCTGGTCTGTCTCAGAGACATGTTGACTCTATAGGACCTGATCTGTCTCAGAGACATGTTGACTCTATAGGACCTGATCTGTCTCATGTTGACTCTATAGGACCTGATCTGTCTCATGTTGACTCTATAGGACCTGATCTGTCTCATGTTGACTCTATAGGACCTGATCTGTCTCATGTTGACTCTATAGGACCTGATCTGTCTCATGTTGACTCTATAGGACCTGATCTGTCTCATGTTGACTCTATAGGACCTGATCTGTCTCAGAGACATGTTGACTCTATAGGACCTGATCTGTCTCATGTTGACTCTATAGGACCTGATCTGTCTCATGTTGACTCTATAGGACCTGATCTGTCTCATGTTGACTCTATAGGACCTGATCTGTCTCATGTTGACTCTATAGGACCTGATCTGTCTCATGTTGACTCTATAGGACCTGATCTGTCTCATGTTGACTCTATAGGACCTGATCTGTCTCATGTTGACTCTATAGGACCTGATCTGTCTCATGTTGACTCTATAGGACCTGATCTGTTCTAGCTAGCAGTATTGTTGCTAACCTCTGTCACTAGCATGCTAACCCTGTTGTAGCTAGCGGTCTTGTTGCTAACCTCTGTCACTAGCATGCTAACCCTGTTGTAGCTAGCGGTCTTGTTGCTAACCTCTGTCACTAGCGTACAGACCCTATTGTCCTTCATGTTGGCCCTCTAGTGTCTTGTTACTAAATGTGCTAACCGCCTCCAGAATCACTGCAGGTTAGCCTGCGCTATGCTACACTTTGTCCTTCTGTTATCATGAAACTTTAAATAGGAATGCAGTGATGATAAATGCACAGCCACACCGTCGGGTAGTCAGTCCTCATAGTGGGGTAGTCAGTCCTCATAGTGGGGTAGTCAGTCCTCATAGTGGGGTAGTCAGTCCTCAGTGGGGTAGTCAGTCCTCATAGTGGGGTAGTCAGTCCTCCTGGTTAAATACATAGTGGGGTAGTCAGTCCTCATAGTGGGGTAGTCAGTCCTCCTGGTTAAATACATAGTGGGGGGTAGTCAGTCTTCCTGGTTAAATACATAGTGGGTTGGGGTAGTCAGTCCTCCTGGTTAAATACATAGTGGGGGGTAGTCAGTCCTCATAGTGGGGGTAGTCAGTCCTACATAGTGGGGGGTAGTAGTCAGTCCTCCTGGTTAAATACATAGTGGGGGTAGTCAGTCCTCCTCATAGTTAGTCAGTCCTCATAGTGTGGTAGTCAGTCCTCCTGGTTATATACATAGTGGGGGGTAGTCAGTCCTCCTGGTTATATACATAGTGGGGGGTAGTCAGTCCTCCTGGTTATATACATAGTGGGGGGGTAGTCAGTCCTCCTGGTTAAATACATAGTGGGGGGGTAGTCAGTCCTCCTGGTTAAATACATAGTGGGGGTAGTCAGTCCTCATAGTGGGGTAGTCAGTCCTCCTGGTTATATACATAGTGGGGTAGTCAGTCCTCCTGGTTATATACATAGTGGGGGGGTAGTCAGTCCTCCTGGTTAAATACATAGTGGGGGGTAGTCAGTCCTCCTGGTTAAATACATAGTGGGGGGTAGTCAGTCCTCCTGGTTAAATACATAGTGGGGGGGTAGTCAGTCCTCCTGGTTAAATACATAGTGGGGGGTAGTCAGTCCTCCTGGTTAAATACATATGGGGGGGTCAGTCCTCCTGGTTAAATACATAGTGGGGTAGTCAGTCCTCCTGGTTAAATACATAGTGGGGGGTAGTCAGTCCTCCTGTCAGTCCTCCTGGTTAAATACATAGTGGGGGGTAGTCAGTCCTCCTGGTTAAATACATAGTGGGGGGTAGTCCTCCTGGTTAAATACATAGTCAGTCCTGGTTAAATACATAGTGGGGGGGTAGTCAGTCCTCCTGGTTAAATACATAGTGGGGGGTAGTCAGTCCTCCTGGTTAAATACATAGTGGGGGGGTAGTCAGTCCTCCTGGTTAAATACATAGTGGGGGGGGTAGTCAGTCCTCCTGGTTAAATACATAGTGGGGGGGTAGTCAGTCCTCCTGGTTAAATACATAGTGGGGGGTAGTCAGTCCTCCTGGTTATATACATAGTGGGGGGTAGTCAGTCCTCCTGGTTAAATACATAGTGGGGGGTAGTCAGTCCTCCTGGTTATATACATAGTGGGGGGTAGTCAGTCCTCCTGGTTAAATACATAGTGGGGTAGTCAGTCCTCCTGGTTAAATACATAGTGGGGGGGGTAGTCAGTCCTCCTGGTTAAATACATAGTGGGGTAGTCAGTCCTCCTGGTTAAATACATAGTGGGGTAGTCAGTCCTCCTGGTTAAATACATAGTGGGGGGTAGTCAGTCCTCCTGGTTAAATACATAGTGGGGGGTAGTCAGTCCTCCTGGTTAAATACATAGTGGGGGTCCTCCTGGTAAATACATAGTCAGTCCTCCTGGTTAAATACATAGTGGGGGGTAGTCAGTCCTCCTGGTTAAATACATAGTGGGGGGTAGTCAGTCCTCCTGGTTAAATACATAGTGGGGGGTAGTCAGTCCTCCTGGTTAAATACATAGTCCTGGGGTGGGGTAGTCAGTCCTCCTGGTTAAATACATAGTGGGGGGTAGTCAGTCCTCCTGGTTAAATACATAGTGGGGGGTAGTCAGTCCTCCTGGTTAAATACATAGTGGGGGGTAGTCAGTCCTCCTGGTTAAATACATAGTGGGGGGTAGTCAGTCCTCCTGGTTAAATACATAGTGGGGTGGTAGTTAGTCCTCCTGGTTAAATACATAGTGGGGGTAGTCAGTCCCCCTGGTTAAATACATAGTGGGGGGGTGGGGTAGTCAGTCCTCCTGGTTAAATACGTAGTGGGGTGGTAGTCAGTCCTCCTGGTTAAATACATAGTGGGGGGTAGTCAGTCCTCCTGGTTAAATACATAGTGGGGGGTAGTCAGTCCTCCTGGTTAAATACATAGTGGGGGGTAGTCAGTCCTCCTGGTTAAATACATAGTGGGGGGTAGTCAGTCCTCCTGGTTAAATACATAGTGGGGGGTAGTCAGTCCTCCTGGTTAAATACATAGTGGGGGTAGTCAGTCCTCCTGGTTAAATACATAGTGGGGGGTAGTCAGTCCTCCTGGTTAAATA
>NW_026290936.1:82500-100000 GCF_023373465.1 Oncorhynchus keta | reverse complement strand
TATAGGAACAAGACAACAGGTGTTATAGGAACAAGACAACAGGTGTTATAGGAACAAGACAACAGGTGTTATAGGAACAAGACAACAGGTGTTATAGGAACAAGACAACAGGTGTTATAGGAACAAGACAACAGGTGTTATAGGAACAAGACAACAGGTGGTGTAGGAACAAGACAACAGGTGTTATAGGAACAAGACAACAGGTGTTAGGAACAAGACAGGTGTTAACAAGACAACAGGTGTTATAGGAACAAGACAACAGGTGTTATAGGAACAAGACAACAGGTGTTATAGGAACAAGACAACAGGTGTTATAGGAACAAGACAACAGGTGTTATAGGAACAAGACAACAGGTGTTATAGGAACAAGACAACAGGTGTTATAGGAACAAGACAACAGGTGTTATAGGAACAAGACAACAGGTGTTATAGGAACAAGACAACAGGTGTTATAGGAACAAGACAACAGGTGTTATAGGAACAAGACAACAGGTGTTATAGGAACAAGAACAAGAACAACAGGTGTTATAGGAACAAGACAACAGGTGTTATAGGAACAAGACAACAGGTGGTGTAGGAACAAGACAACAGGTGTTATAGGAACAAGACAACAGGTGTTATAGGAACAAGACAACAGGTGTTATAGGAACAAGACAACAGGTGTTATAGGAACAAGACAACAGGTGTTGTAGGAACAAGACAACAGGTGTTATAGGAACAAGACAACAGGTGTTATAGGAACAAGACAACAGGTGTTATAGGAACAAGACAACAGGTGTTATAGGAACAAGACAACAGGTGTTGTAGGAACAAGACAACAGGTGTTATAGGAACAAGACAACAGGTGTTATAGGAACAAGACAACAGGTGTTATAGGAACAAGACAACAGGTGTTATAGGAACAAGACAACAGGTGTTATAGGAACAAGACAACAGGTGGTGTAGGAACAAGACAACAGGTGTTATAGGAACAAGACAACAGGTGTTATAGGAACAAGACAACAGGTGTTATAGGAACAAGACAACAGGTGTTATAGGAACAAGACAACAGGTGTTATAGGAACAAGACAACAGGTGTTATAGGAACAAGACAACAGGTGTTATAGGAACAAGACAACAGGTGTTATAGGAACAAGACAACAGGTGTTATAGGAACAAGACAACAGGTGTTGTAGGAACAAGACAACAGGTGTTATAGGAACAAGACAACAGGTGTTATAGGAACAAGACAACAGGTGTTATAGGAACAAGACAACAGGTGTTATAGGAACAAGACAACAGGTGTTATAGGAACAAGACAACAGGTGGTGTAGGAACAAGACAACAGGTGTTATAGGAACAAGACAACAGGTGTTATAGGAACAAGACAACAGGTGTTATAGGAACAAGACAACAGGTGTTATAGGAACAAGACAACAGGTGTTATAGGAACAAGACAACAGGTGTTATAGGAACAAGACAACAGGTGTTATAGGAACAAGACAACAGGTGTTATAGGAACAAGACAACAGGTGTTATAGGAACAAGACAACAGGTGGTGTAGGAACAAGACAACAGGTGTTAGGGAACAAGACAACAGGTGTTATAGGAACAAGACAACAGGTGTTATAGGAACAAGACAACAGGTGTTGTAGGAACAAGACAACAGGTGTTATAGGAACAAGACAACAGGTGTTATAGGAACAAGACAACAGGTGTTATAGGAACAAGACAACAGGTGTTATAGGAACAAGACAACAGGTGTTATAGGAACAAGACAACAGGTGGTGTAGGAACAAGACAACAGGTGTTATAGGAACAAGACAACAGGTGTTATAGGAACAAGACAACAGGTGGTGTAGGAACAAGACAACAGGTGTTATAGGAACAAGACAACAGGTGTTATAGGAACAAGACAACAGGTGTTATAGGAACAAGACAACAGGTGTTATAGGAACAAGACAACAGGTGGTGTAGGAACAAGACAACAGGTGTTATAGGAACAAGACAACAGGTGTTATAGGAACAAGACAACAGGTGTTATAGGAACAAGACAACAGGTGGTGTAGGAACAAGACAACAGGTGTTATAGGAACAAGACAACAGGTGTTATAGGAACAAGACAACAGGTGTTATAGGAACAAGACAACAGGTGGTATAGGAACAAGACAACAGGTGTTATAGGAACAAGACAACAGGTGTTATAGGAACAAGACAACAGGTGTTATAGGAACAAGACAACAGGTGTTATAGGAACAAGACAACAGGTGTTATAGGAACAAGACAACAGGTGTTATAGGAACAAGACAACAGGTGTTATAGGAACAAGACAACAGGTGTTATAGGAACAAGACAACAGGTGTTATAGGAACAAGACAACAGGTGTTATAGGAACAAGACAACAGGTGTTATAGGAACAAGACAACAGGTGTTATAGGAACAAGACAACAGGTGTTATAGGAACAAGACAACAGGTGTTATAGGAACAAGACAACAGGTGTTATAGGAACAAGACAACAGGTGTTATAGGAACAAGACAACAGGTGTTATAGGAACAAGACAACAGGTGTTATAGGAACAAGACAACAGGTGTTATAGGAACAAGACAACAGGTGTTATAGGAACAAGACAACAGGTGTTATAGGAACAAGACAACAGGTGTTATAGGAACAAGACAACAGGTGTTATAGGAACAAGACAACAGGTGTTATAGGAACAAGACAACAGGTGTTATAGGAACAAGACAACAGGTGTTATAGGAACAAGACAACAGGTGTTATAGGAACAAGACAACAGGTGTTATAGGAACAAGACAACAGGTGTTATAGGAACAAGACAACAGGTGTTATAGGAACAAGACAACAGGTGTTATAGGAACAAGACAACAGGTGGTGTAGGAACAAGACAACAGGTGTTATAGGAACAAGACAACAGGTGTTATAGGAACAAGACAACAGGTGTTATAGGAACAAGACAACAGGTGTTATAGGAACAAGACAACAGGTGTTATAGGAACAAGACAACAGGTGTTATAGGAACAAGACAACAGGTGTTATAGGAACAAGACAACAGGTGTTATAGGAACAAGACAACAGGTGTTATAGGAACAAGACAACAGGTGTTATAGACAAGACAACAGGTGTTATAGGAACAAGACAACAGGTGTTATAGGAACAAGACAACAGGTGTTATAGGAACAAGACAACAGGTGTTATAGGAACAACAGGTGTTATAGGAACAAGACAACAGGTGTTATAGGAACAAGACAACAGGTGTTGTAGGAACAAGACAACAGGTGGTGTAGGAACAAGACAACAGGTGTTATAGGAACAAGACAACAGGTGTTATAGGAACAAGACAACAGGTGTTATAGGAACAAGACAACAGGTGTTATAGGAACAAGACAACAGGTGTTGTAGGAACAAGACAACAGGTGTTATAGGAACAAGACAACAGGTGTTATAGGAACAAGACAACAGGTGTTGTAGGAACAAGACAACAGGTGTTATAGGAACAAGACAACAGGTGTTATAGGAACAAGACAACAGGTGTTATAGGAACAAGACAACAGGTGTTGTAGGAACAAGACAACAGGTGTTATAGGAACAAGACAACAGGTGTTATAGGAACAAGACAACAGGTGTTATAGGAACAAGACAACAGGTGTTGTAGGAACAAGACAACAGGTGTTATAGGAACAAGACAACAGGTGTTATAGGAACAAGACAACAGGTGTTATAGGAACAAGACAACAGGTGGTGTAGGAACAAGACAACAGGTGTTATAGGAACAAGACAACAGGTGTTATAGGAACAAGACAACAGGTGTTATAGGAACAAGACAACAGGTGTTATAGGAACAAGACAACAGGTGTTATAGGAACAAGACAACAGGTGTTGTAGGAACAAGACAACAGGTGTTATAGGAACAAGACAACAGGTGTTATAGGAACAAGACAACAGGTGTTATAGGAACAAGACAACAGGTGTTATAGGAACAAGACAACAGGTGTTATAGGAACAAGACAACAGGTGTTATAGGAACATGACAACAGGTGTTATAGGAACAAGACAACAGGTGTTATAGGAACAAGACAACAGTTATAGGAACAAGACAACAGGTGTTATAGGAACAAGACAACAGGTGGTGTAGGAACAAGACAACAGGTGTTATAGGAACAAGACAACAGGTGTTATAGGAACAAGACAACAGGTGTTATAGGAACAAGACAACAGGTGTTATAGGAACAAGACAACAGGTGTTATAGGAACAAGACAACAGGTGTTATAGGAACAAGACAACAGGTGTTGTAGGAACAAGACAACAGGTGTTATAGGAACAAGACAACAGGTGTTATAGGAACAAGACAACAGGTGTTGTAGGAACAAGACAACAGGTGTTATAGGAACAAGACAACAGGTGTTATAGGAACAAGACAACAGGTGTTATAGGAACAAGACAACAGGTGTTATAGGAACAAGACAACAGGTGTTATAGGAACAAGACAACAGGTGTTATAGGAACAAGACAACAGGTGTTGTAGGAACAAGACAACAGGTGTTATAGGAACAAGACAACAGGTGTTATAGGAACAAGACAACAGGTGTTATAGGAACAAGACAACAGGTGTTATAGGAACAAGACAACAGGTGTTATAGGAACAAGACAACAGGTGTTGTAGGAACAAGACAACAGGTGTTATAGGAACAAGACAACAGGTGTTATAGGAACAAGACAACAGGTGTTATAGGAACAAGACAACAGGTGTTGTAGGAACAAGACAACAGGTGTTATAGGAACAAGACAACAGGTGTTATAGGAACAAGACAACAGGTGTTATAGGAACAAGACAACAGGTGTTATAGGAACAAGACAACAGGTGTTATAGGAACAAGACAACAGGTGTTATAGGAACAAGACAACAGGTGTTATAGGAACAAGACAACAGGTGTTATAGGAACAAGACAACAGGTGGTGTAGGAACAAGACAACAGGTGTTATAGGAACAAGACAACAGGTGTTATAGGAACAAGACAACAGGTGTTATAGGAACAAGACAACAGGTGTTGTAGGAACAAGACAACAGGTGTTATAGGAACAAGACAACAGGTGTTATAGGAACAAGACAACAGGTGTTATAGGAACAAGACAACAGGTGTTATAGGAACAAGACAACAGGTGTTATAGGAACAAGACAACAGGTGTTAGGAACAAGACAACAGGTGTTATAGGAACAAGACAACAGGTGTTGTAGGAACAAGACAACAGGTGTTATAGGAACAAGACAACAGGTGTTATAGGAACAAGACAACAGGTGTTATAGGAACAAGACAACAGGTGTTATAGGAACAAGAC
Source organism: Oncorhynchus keta (assembly GCF_023373465.1). Classification (NCBI taxonomy): domain Eukaryota; kingdom Metazoa; phylum Chordata; class Actinopteri; order Salmoniformes; family Salmonidae; genus Oncorhynchus; species Oncorhynchus keta. The sequence continues at coordinate 94,666 of NW_026290936.1, read as the reverse complement.
AACAGGTGTTATAGGAACAAGACAACAGGTGGTGTAGGAACAAGACAACAGGTGTTATAGGAACAAGACAACAGGTGTTGTAGGAACAAGACAACAGGTGGTATAGGAACATGACAACAGGTGTTATAGGAACAAGACAACAGGTGTTATAGGAACAAGACAACAGGTGGTGTAGGAACAAGACAACAGGTGTTATAGGAACAAGACAACAGGTGTTATAGGAACAAGACAACAGGTGTTATAGGAACAAGACAACAGGTGTTATAGGAACAAGACAACAGGTGTTATAGGAACAAGACAACAGGTGTTATTATAGGAACAAGACAACAGGTGTTATAGGAACAAGACAACAGGTGTTATAGGAACAAGACAACAGGTGTTATAGGAACAAGACAACAGGTGGTGTAGGAACAAGACAACAGGTGTTATAGGAACAAGACAACAGGTGTTATAGGAACAAGACAACAGGTGTTATAGGAACAAGACAACAGGTGTTATAGGAACAAGACAACAGGTGTTATAGGAACAAGACAACAGGTGTTATAGGAACAAGACAACAGGTGTTATAGGAACAAGACAACAGGTGTTATAGGAACAAGACAACAGGTGTTATAGGAACAAGACAACAGGTGTTGTAGGAACAAGACAACAGGTGTTATAGGAACAAGACAACAGGTGTTATAGGAACAAGACAACAGGTGTTGTAGGAACAAGACAACAGGTGTTATAGGAACAAGACAACAGGTGGTTATAGGAACAAGACAACAGGTGTTATAGGAACAAGACAACAGGTGTTATAGGAACAAGACAACAGGTGTTAAGGAACAAGACAACAGGTGTTATAGGAACAAGACAACAGGTGTTATAGGAACAAGACAACAGGTGTTATAGGAACATGACAACAGGTGTTATAGGAACATGACAACAGGTGTTATAGGAACAAGACAACAGGTGGTGTAGGAACAAGACAACAGGTGTTATAGGAACAAGACAACAGGTGTTATAGGAACAAGACAACAGGTGTTATAGGAACAAGACAACAGGTGTTATAGGAACAAGACAACAGGTGTTATAGGAACAAGACAACAGGTGTTATAGGAACAAGACAACAGGTGGTGTAGGAACAAGACAACAGGTGTTATAGGAACAAGACAACAGGTGTTATAGGAACAAGACAACAGGTGTTATAGGAACAAGACAACAGGTGTTATAGGAACAAGACAACAGGTGTTATAGGAACAAGACAACAGGTGTTATAGGAACAAGACAACAGGTGTTATAGGAACAAGACAACAGGTGTTATAGGAACAAGACAACAGGTGTTATAGGAACAAGACAACAGGTGTTATAGGAACAAGACAACAGGTGTTATAGGAACAAGACAACAGGTGTGTAGGAACAAGACAACAGGTGTTATAGGAACAAGACAACAAGACAACAGTGTTATAGGAACAAGACAACAGGTGTTATAGGAACAAGACAACAGGTGTTATAGGAACAAGACAACAGGTGTTATAGGAACAAGACAACAGGTGTTATAGGAACAAGACAACAGGTGTTACAAGACAACAGGTGTTATAGGAACAAGACAACAGGTGTTATAGGAACAAGACAACAGGTGTTATAGGAACAAGACAACAGGTGTTATAGGAACAAGACAACAGGTGTTATAGGAACAAGACAACAGGTGTTATAGGAACAAGACAACAGGTGTTATAGGAACAAGACAACAGGTGTTATAGGAACAAGACAACAGGTGTTATAGGAACAAGACAACAGGTGGTGTAGGAACAAGACAACAGGTGTTATAGGAACAAGACAACAGGTGTTATAGGAACAAGACAACAGGTGTTATAGGAACAAGACAACAGGTGTTGTAGGAACAAGACAACAGGTGTTATAGGAACAAGACAACAGGTGTTATAGGAACAAGACAACAGGTGTTATAGGAACAAGACAACAGGTGTTATAGGAACAAGACAAACAAGACAACAGGTGTTATAGGAACAAGACAACAGGTGTTATAGGAACAAGACAACAGGTGTTATAGGAACAAGACAACAGGTGTTATAGGAACAAGACAACAGGTGTTATAGGAACAAGACAACAGGTGTTATAGGAACAAGACAACAGGTGTTATAGGAACAAGACAACAGGTGTTATAGGAACAAGACAACAGGTGTTATAGGAACAAGACAACAGGTGTTATAGGAACAAGACAACAGGTGTTATAGGAACAAGACAACAGGTGTTATAGGAACAAGACAACAGGTGTTATAGGAACAAGACAACAGGTGTTATAGGAACAAGACAACAGGTGTTATAGGAACAAGACAACAGGTGTTATAGGAACAAGACAACAGGTGTTATAGGAACAAGACAACAGGTGTTATAGGAACAAGACAACAGGTGTTATAGGAACAAGACAACAGGTGGTGTAGGAACAAGACAACAGGTGTTATAGGAACAAGACAACAGGTGTTATAGGAACAAGACAACAGGTGTTATAGGAACAAGACAACAGGTGTTATAGGAACAAGACAACAGGTGTTATAGGAACAAGACAACAGGTGTTATAGGAACAAGACAACAGGTGTTATAGGAACAAGACAACAGGTGTTATAGGAACAAGACAACAGGTGTTATAGGAACAAGACAACAGGTGTTATAGGAACAAGACAACAGGTGTTATAGGAACAAGACAACAGGTGTTATAGGAACAAGACAACAGGTGTTATAGGAACAAGACAACAGGTGTTATAGGAACAAGACAACAGGTGGTGTAGGAACAAGACAACAGGTGTTATAGGAACAAGACAACAGGTGTTATAGGAACAAGACAACAGGTGTTATAGGAACAAGACAACAGGTGTTATAGGAACAAGACAACAGGTGTTATAGGAACAAGACAACAGGTGTTATAGGAACAAGACAACAGGTGTTATAGGAACAAGACAACAGGTGTTATAGGAACAAGACAACAGGTGTTATAGGAACAAGACAACAGGTGTTGTAGGAACAAGACAACAGGTGTTATAGGAACAAGACAACAGGTGTTATAGGAACAAGACAACAGGTGTTAGACAAGACAACAGGTGGTGTAGGAACAAGACAACAGGTGTTATAGGAACAAGACAACAGGTGTTATAGGAACAAGACAGGTGGTGTAGGAACAAGACAACAGGTGTTATAGGAACAAGACAACAGGTGTTATAGGAACAAGACAACAGGTGTTATAGGAACAAGACAACAGGTGTTATAGGAACAAGACAACAGGTGTTATAGGAACAAGACAACAGGTGTTATAGGAACAAGACAACAGGTGTTATAGGAACAAGACAACAGGTGTTATAGGAACAAGACAACAGGTGTTATAGGAACAAGACAACAGGTGAACAAGACAACAGGTGTTATAGGAACAAGACAACAGGTGTTATAGGAACAAGACAACAGGTGTTATAGGAACAAGACAACAGGTGTTATAGGAACAAGACAACAGGTGTTATAGGAACAAGACAACAGGTGGTATAGGAACAAGACAACAGGTGGTGTAGGAACAAGACAACAGGTGTTATAGGAACAAGACAACAGGTGTTATAGGAACAAGACAACAGGTGTTATAGGAACAAGACAACAGGTGTTATAGGAACAAGACAACAGGTGTTATAGGAACAAGACAACAGGTGTTATAGGAACAAGACAACAGGTGTTATAGGAACAAGACAACAGGTGTTATAGGAACAAGACAACAGGTGTTATAGGAACAAGACAACAGGTGTTATAGGAACAAGACAACAGGTGTTATAGGAACAAGACAACAGGTGTTATAGGAACAAGACAACAGGTGTTATAGGAACAAGACAACAGGTGTTATAGGAACAAGACAACAGGTGTTATAGGAACAAGACAACAGGTGTTATAGGAAACAAGACAACAGGTGTTATAGGAACAAGACAACAGGTGTTGTAGGAACAAGACAACAGGTGTTATAGGAACAAGACAACAGGTGTTATAGGAACAAGACAACAGGTGTTATAGGAACAAGACAACAGGTGTTATAGGAACAAGACAACAGGTGGTGTAGGAACAAGACAACAGGTGTTATAGGAACAAGACAACAGGTGTTATAGGAACAAGACAACAGGTGGTATAGGAACAAGACAACAGGTGTTATAGGAACAAGACAACAGGTGTTATAGGAACAAGACAACAGGTGTTATAGGAACAAGACAACAGGTGTTATAGGAACAAGACAACAGGTGTTATAGGAACAAGACAACAGGTGTTATAGGAACAAGACAACAGGTGTTATAGGAACAAGACAACAGGTGTTATAGGAACAAGACTACAGGTGTTATAGGAACAAGACAACAGGTGTTATAGGAACAAGACAACAGGTGTTATAGGAACAAGACTACAGGTGTTATAGGAACAAGACAACAGGTGTTATAGGAACAAGACAACAGGTGGTGTAGGAACAAGACAACAGGTGTTATAGGAACAAGACAACAGGTGTTATAGGAACAAGACAACAGGTGTTATAGGAACAAGACAACAGGTGTTATAGGAACAAGACAACAGGTGTTATAGGAACAAGACAACAGGTGTTATAGGAACAAGACAACAGGTGTTATAGGAACAAGACAACAGGTGGTATAGGAACAAGACAACAGGTGGTGTAGGAACAAGACAACAGGTGTTATAGGAACAAGACAACAGGTGTTATAGGAACAAGACAACAGGTGTTATAGGAACAAGACAACAGGTGTTATAGGAACAAGACAACAGGTGTTATAGGAACAAGACAACAGGTGTTATAGGAACAAGACAACAGGTGTTATAGGAACAAGACAACAGGTGTTATAGGAACAAGACAACAGGTGGTGTAGGAACAAGACAACAGGTGTTATAGGAACAAGACAACAGGTGTTATAGGAACAAGACAACAGGTGTTATAGGAACAAGACAACAGGTGTTATAGGAACAAGACAACAGGTGTTATAGGAACAAGACAACAGGTGTTATAGGAACAAGACAACAGGTGTTATAGGAACAAGACAACAGGTGTTATAGGAACAAGACAACAGGTGTTATAGGAACAAGACAACAGGTGTTATAGGAACAAGACAACAGGTGTTATAGGAACAAGACAACAGGTGTTATAGGAACAAGACAACAGGTGTTATAGGAACAAGACAACAGGTGTGTAGGAACAAGACAACAGGTGTTATAGGAACAAGACAACAGGTGTTATAGGAACAAGACAACAGGTGTTATAGGAACAAGACAACAGGTGTTATAGGAACAAGACAACAGGTGTTATAGGAACAAGACAACAAGACAACAGGTGTTATAGGAACAAGACAACAGGTGTTATAGGAACAAGACAACAGGTGTTATAGGAACAAGACAACAGGTGTTATAGGAACAAGACAACAGGTGTTATAGGAACAAGACAACAGGTGTTATAGGAACAAGACAACAGGTGTTATAGGAACAAGACAACAGGTGTTATAGGAACAAGACAACAGGTGTTATAGGAACAAGACAACAGGTGTTATAGGAACAAGACAACAGGTGTTATAGGAACAAGACAACAGGTGTTATAGGAACAAGACAACAGGTGGTATAGGAACAAGACAACAGGTGTTATAGGAACAAGACAACAGGTGTTATAGGAACAAGACAACAGGTGTTATAGGAACAAGACAACAGGTGTTATAGGAACAAGACAACAGGTGTTATAGGAACAAGACAACAGGTGTTATAGGAACAAGACAACAGGTGGTGTTATAGGAACAAGACAACAGGTGTTATAGGAACAAGACAACAGGTGGTATAGGAACAAGACAACAGGTGGTGTATAGGAACAAGACAACAGGTGTTATAGGAACAAGACAACAGGTGTTATAGGAACAAGACAACAGGTGTTATAGGAACAAGACAACAGGTGGTGTAGGAACAAGACAACAGGTGGTGTAGGAACAAGACAACAGGTGTTATAGGAACAAGACAACAGGTGGTGTAGGAACAAGACAACAGGTGTTATAGGAACAAGACAACAGGTGTTATAGGAACAAGACAACAGGTGTTATAGGAACAAGACAACAGGTGTTATAGGAACAAGACAACAGGTGTTATAGGAACAAGACAACAGGTGTTATAGGAACAAGACAACAGGTGTTATAGGAACAAGACAACAGGTGTTATAGGAACAAGACAACAGGTGTTATAGGAACAAGACAACAGGTGTTATAGGAACAAGACAACAGGTGTTATAGGAACAAGACAACAGGTGTTATAGGAACAAGACAACAGGTGTTATAGGAACAAGACAACAGGTGTTATAGGAACAAGACAACAGGTGTTATAGGAACAAGACAACAGGTGTTATAGGAACAAGACAACAGGTGTTATAGGAACAAGACAACAGGTGGTGTAGGAACAAGACAACAGGTGTTATAGGAACAAGACAACAGGTGTTATAGGAACAAGACAACAGGTGTTATAGGAACAAGACAACAGGTGTTATAGGAACAAGACAACAGGTGTTATAGGAACAAGACAACAGGTGTTATAGGAACAAGACAACAGGTGGTGTAGGAACAAGACAACAGGTGTTATAGGAACAAGACAACAGGTGGTGTAGGAACAAGACAACAGGTGTTATAGGAACAAGACAACAGGTGTTATAGGAACAAGACAACAGGTGTTATAGGAACATGGGATGGGGTATGTCAGGGATGGGGTATGTCAGGGATGGGGTATGACAGGGATGGGGTATGACAGGGATGGGGGAATGACAGGGATGGGGAACATGACAGGGATGGGGTATGTCAGGGATGGGGTATGACAGGGATGGGGTATGTCAGGGATGGGGTATGACGGATGGGGTATGTCAGGGATGGGGTATGACAGGGATGGGGTATGTCAGGGATGGGTATGTCAGGGATGGGGTATGACAGGGATGGGGTATGACAGGGATGGGGTATGACAGGGATGGGGTATGACAGGGATGGGGTATGACAGGGATGGGGTATGTCAGGGATGGGGTATGACAGGGATGGGGTATGTCAGGGATGGGGTATGACAGGGATGGGGTATGACAGGGATGGGGTATGTCAGGGATGGGGTATGACAGGGATGGGGTATGACAGGGATGGGGTATGACAGGGATGGGGTATGACAGGGATGGGGTATGTCAGGGATGGGGTATGACAGGGATGGGGTATGACAGGGATGGGGTATGTCAGGGATGGGGTATGACAAGGATGGGGTATGACAGGGATGGGGTATGTCAGGGATGGGGTATGTCAGGGATGGGGTATGTCAGGGATGGGGTATGACAGGGATGGGGTATGACAGTTAAGTTAGACAGGTTAGAAGAACACACCATGCTGCTAGATGGGATGGAAGCAGAACACACCATGCTGCTAGATGGGATGGAAGCAGAACACACCATGCTGCTAGATGGGATGGAAGCAGAACACACCATGCTGCTAGATGGGATGGGGGCAGAACACACCATGCTGCTAGATGGGATGGAAGCAGAACACACCATGCTGCTAGATGGGATGGGGGCAGAACACACCATGCTGCTAGATGGGATGGAAGCAGAACACACCATGCTGCTAGATGGGATGGGGGCAGAACACACCATGCTGCTAGATGGGATGGAAGCAGAACACACACCATGCTGCTAGATGGGATGGGATGCTGCTAGATGGGATGGAAGCAGAACACACCATGCTGCTAGATGGGATGGAAGCAGAACACACCATGCTGCTAGATGGGATGGGATGAACACACCATGCTGCTAGATGGGATGGAAGCAGAACACACCATGCTGCTAGATGGGATGGGGCAGAACACACCATGCTGCTAGATGGGATGGAAGCAGAACACACCATGCTGCTAGATGGGATGGAAGCAGAACACACCATGCTGCTAGATGGGATGGAAGCAGAACACACCATGCTGCTAGATGGGATGGGAAACACACCATGCAGAACACACACCATGCTGCTAGATGGGATGGAAGCAGAACACACCATGCTGCTAGATGGGATGGAAGCAGAACACACCATGCTGCTAGATGGGATGGAAGCAGAACACACCATGCTGCTAGATGGGATGGAAGCAGAACACACCATGCTGCTAGATGGGATGGAAGCAGAACACACCATGCTGCTAGATGGGATGGAAGCAGAACACACCATGCTGCTAGATGGGATGGAAGCAGAACACACCATGCTGCTAGATGGGATGGAAGCAGAACACACCATGCTGCTAGATGGGATGGAAGCAGAACACACCATGCTGCTAGATGGGATGGAAGCAGAACACACCATGCTGCTAGATGGGATGGAAGCAGAACACACCATGCTGCTAGATGGGATGGAAGCAGAACACACCATGCTGCTAGATGGGATGGAAGCAGAACACACCATGCTGCTAGATGGGATGGAAGCAGAACACACCATGCTGCTAGATGGGATGGAAGCAGAACACACCATGCTGCTAGATGGGATGGAAGCAGAACACACCATGCTGCTAGATGGGATGGAAGCAGAACACACCATGCTGCTAGATGGGATGGAAGCAGAACACACCATGCTGCTAGATGGGATGGAAGCAGAACACACCATGCTGCTAGATGGGATGGAAGCAGAACACACCATGCTGCTAGATGGGATGGGAGCAGAACACACCATGCTGCTAGATGGGATGGGAGCAGAACACACACCATGCTGCTAGATGGGATGGAAGCAGAACACACCATGCTGCTAGATGGGATGGAAGCAGAACACACCATGCTGCTAGATGGGATGGGGCAGAACACACCATGCTGCTAGATGGGATGGGAGCAGAACACACCATGCTGCTAGATGGGATGGAAGCAGAACACACCATGCTGCTAGATGGGATGGGGGCAGAACACACCATGCTGCTAGATGGGATGGGAGCAGAACACACCATGCTGCTAGATGGGATGGAAGCAGAACACACCATGCTGCTAGATGGGATGGAAGCAGAACACACCATGCTGCTAGATGGGATGGAAGCAGAACACACCATGCTGCTAGATGGGATGGAAGCAGAACACACCATGCTGCTAGATGGGATGGAAGCAGAACACACCATGCTGCTAGATGGGATGGAAGCAGAACACACCATGCTGCTAGATGGGATGGAAGCAGAACACACCATGCTGCTAGATGGGATGGAAGCAGAACACACCATGCTGCTAGATGGGATGGAAGCAGAACACACCATGCTGCTAGATGGGATGGAAGCAGAACACACCATGCTGCTAGATGGGATGGAAGCAGAACACACCATGCTGCTAGATGGGATGGAAGCAGAACACACCATGCTGCTAGATGGGATGGAAGCAGAACACACCATGCTGCTAGATGGGATGGAAGCAGAACACACCATGCTGCTAGATGGGATGGAAGCAGAACACACCATGCTGCTAGATGGGATGGAAGCAGAACACACCATGCTGCTGGATGGGATGGAAGCAGAACACACCATGCTGCTGGATGGGATGGGAGCAGAACACACCATGCTGCTAGATGGGATGGAAGCAGAACACACCATGCTGCTAGATGGGATGGGATGCAGAACACACCATGCTGCTGGATGGGATGGAAGCAGAACACACCATGCTGCTAGATGGGATGGAAGCAGAACACACCATGCTGCTAGATGGGATGGAAGCAGAACACACCATGCTGCTAGATGGGATGGAAGCAGAACACACACCATGCTGCTAGATGGGATGGAAGCAGAACACACCATGATGCTAGATGGGATGGAAGCAGAACACACCATGCTGCTAGATGGGATGGAAGCAGAACACACCATGCTGCTAGATGGGATGGAAGCAGAACACACCATGCTGCTAGATGGGATGGGAGCAGAACACACCATGCTGCTAGATGGGATGGGAGCAGAACACACCATGCTGCTAGATGGGATGGGGGCAGAACACACCATGCTGCTGGATGGGATGGAAGCAGAACACACCATGCTGCTAGATGGGATGGAAGCAGAACACACCATGCTGCTAGATGGGATGGAAGCAGAACACACCATGCTGCTAGATGGGATGGAAGCAGAACACACACCATGCTGCTAGATGGGATGGGGGCAGAACACACCATGCTGCTAGATGGGATGGAAGCAGAACACACCATGCTGCTAGATGGGATGGAAGCAGAACACACCATGCTGCTAGATGGGATGGAAGCAGAACACACCATGCTGCTAGATGGGATGGAAGCAGAACACACACCATGCTGCTAGATGGGATGGGAGCAGAACACACCATGCTGCTAGATGGGATGGAAGCAGAACACACCATGCTGCTAGATGGGATGGAAGCAGAACACACCATGCTGCTAGATGGGATGGAAGCAGAACACACCATGCTGCTAGATGGGATGGGGGCAGAACACACCATGCTGCTAGATGGGATGGGGGCAGAACACACCATGCTGCTAGATGGGATGGAAGCAGAACACACCATGCTGCTAGATGGGATGGGGGCAGAACACACACCATGCTGCTAGATGGGATGGAAGCAGAACACACCATGCTGCTAGATGGGATGGAAGCAGAACACACCATGCTGCTAGATGGGATGGAAGCAGAACACACCATGCTGCTAGATGGGATGGGGGCAGAACTAAATGACTTAAATGTAATGTAAATGTAAAGGCAAGCAAGACGTACAAAACAATAAAACAAACTCTATAAACTGGAGGCTGGTTCGTGGGCACAACATACTGTTCATGGCTAACGATCCGGCAGGGAATGGATGTCAGGTCAGAGCTTTTGAAGGGGAGAGGTGATGATCAGGACAGGTGTGCAGATTACTGATGGGATACAGGTGCGGGTGAACATCGATCTCCCAACAAGCTAATTCGCCCAGCAACCAGACAGGGTGCGTTCCAGGACACCGGAAACACACTCCAGGACAGAAATACAGGCAAACACAGACTCAGGAAGCGGGACAGTTAGAGCAGCTTGTGTTTAGATAAAGTACGCTCAACAACCCATGTTACTGTGACATCTCTGGACCATAAAGACATGTTGTCATTCTCTCCTTACAGCCACATGTCTTCATGTCTGCTGGACCATAAAGACATGTTGTCATTCTCTACTTACAGCCACATGTCTTCATGTCTGCTGGACCATAAAGACATGTTGTCATTCTCTACTTACAGCCACATGTCTTCATGTCTGCTGGACCATAAAGACATGTTGTCATTCTCTACTTACAGCCACATGTCTTCATGTCTGCTGGACCATAAAGACATGTTGTCATTCTCTACTTACAGCCACATGTCTTCATGTCTGCTGGACCATAAAGACATGTTGTCATTCTCTACTTACAGCCACATGTCTTCATGTCTGCTGGACCATAAAGACATGTTGTCATTCTCTACTTACAGCCACATGTCTTCATGTCTGCTGGACCATAAAGACATGTTGTCATTCTCTACTTACAGCCGAATGTCTTCATGTCTGCTGGACCATAAAGACATGTTGTCATTCTCTACTTACAGCCGCATGTCTTCATGTCTGCTGGACCATAAAGACATGTGGTCATTCATCTGTTATCAGCCTGTCAGACACTGTTAGGACACAGAGGACGAGTTCCTTTCTTTCTCTCTGGTTTTGCTGTGGGCGGTCTGGACCTATCGCCCCCAGGAGCAGTGGGCTTCCTGCTGTGGGCGGTCTGGACCTATCGCCCCCAGGAGCAGTGGGCTTCCTGCTGTGGGCGGTCTGGACCTATCGCCCCCAGGAGCAGTGGGCCTCCTGCTGTGGGCGGTCTGGACCTATCGCCCCCAGGAGCAGTGGGCCTCCTGCTGTGGGCGGTCTGGACCTATCGCCCCCAGGAGCAGTGGGCTTCCTGCTGTGGGCGGTCTGGACCTATCGCCCCCAGGAGCAGTGGGCTTCCTGCTGTGGGCGGTCTGGACCTATAGCCCCCAGGAGCAGTGGGCTTCCTGCTGTGGGCGGTCTGGACCTATCGCCCCCAGGAGCAGTGGGCCTCCTGCTGTGGGCGGTCTGGACCTATCGCCCCCAGGAGCAGTGGGCCTCCTGCTGTGGGCGGTCTGGACCTATCGCCCCCAGGAGCAGTGGGCCTCCTGCT
>NW_026290936.1:65000-80000 GCF_023373465.1 Oncorhynchus keta | reverse complement strand
TCTCTCTCTCTCTCCCTGTCTCTCCCTCTCTCTCTCTGTCTCTCTCTCCCTCTCTCTCTCTGTCTCCATCTCTCTCTCTGCCTCCCTCTCTCTCTCTCTCTGTCTCTGTCTCTGTCTCTGTCTCTGTCTCTCTCTCTCTCTCTCTCTCTCTCTCTCTCTGTCTCTCTGATCTCTCTCTCTCTGTCTCTCTCTCTCTCTCTCTCTCTCTCTCTCTCTCTCTCTCTCTCTCTCTCTCTGTCTCTCTCTCTCTCTCTGTCTCTCGTGTCTCTCGCTCTCTCTCTGTCTCTCGCTATCTCTCCCTCGCTGTCTCTCGTGCTTGCTCTCTCTCGCTCGCTCTCTCTCTCGCTGTCTCTCGCTCTCTTTCTCTCTCTGTCTCTGTCTCTGTCTCTGTCTCTGTCTCTGTCTCTGTCTCTCTCTCTCTCTCTCTCTCTCTCTTTTTATTCCCATCCTTCTGTAGGAAGATAATTACATTCTTTAACTGTACCCAAGTGTACACACACACACACACACACACACACACACACACACACACACACACACACACACACACACACACACACACACACACACACACACACACACACACACACACACACACACACACACACACACACACACACTCATGCAAAAACACCAGTCCCATTCCACAATCTGCGTCAACAAACAGAAGACAGATTTAGAACGACAGAAAAATGAAGCAATGTTATGGGAACAGCGACCACATCCAGGTCACATGTTACTACCAGTCACTCTGACAGCCAGGTCACTCCACCATGTTACTACCAGTCACTCTATCAGTCACTCCACCATGTTACTACCAGTCACTCTATCAGTCACTCCACCATGTTACTACCAGTCACTCTATCAGTCACTCCACCATGTTACTACCAGTCTGACAGCCAGGTCACTCCACCATGTTACTACCAGTCTGTCAGCCAGGTCACTCCACCATGTTACTACCAGTCTGTCAGCCAGGTCACTCCACCATGTTACTACCAGTCTGTCAGCCAGGTCACTCCACCATGTTACTACCAGTCACTCTGACAGCCAGGTCACTCCACCATGTTACTACCAGTCACTCTATCAGTCACTCCACCATGTTACTACCAGTCTGTCAGCCAGGTCACTCCACCATGTTACTACCAGTCTGTCAGCCAGGTCACTCCACCATGTTACTACAGTCACTCCACCATGTTACTACCAGTCTGTCAGCCAGGTCCTCCACCATGTTACTACCAGTCTGTCAGCCAGGTCACTCCACCATGTTACTACCAGTCTGTCTGACCATGCCAGGTCACTCCACCATGTTACTACCAGTCACTCTGTTACTAGCCAGGTCACTCCACCATGTTACTACCAGTCTGTCAGCCAGGTCACTCCACCATGTTACTACCAGTCTCCACCATGTTACTACCAGTCAGCCAGGTCACTCCACCATGTTACTACCAGTCTGTCAGCCAGGTCACTCCACCATGTTACTACCAGTCTGTCAGCCAGGTCACTCCACCATGTTACTACCAGTCTGTCAGCCAGGTCACTCCACCATGTTACTACCAGTCTGTCAGCCAGGTCACTCCACCATGTTACTACCAGTCTGTCAGCCAGGTCACTCCACCATGTTACTACCAGTCTGTCAGCCAGGTCACTCCACCATGTTACTACCAGTCTGTCAGCCAGGTCACTCCACCATGTTACTACCAGTCTGTCAGCCAGGTCACTCCACCATGTTACTACCAGTCTGTCAGCCAGGTCACTCCACCATGTTACTACCAGTCTGTCAGCCAGGTCACTCCACCATGTTACTACCAGTCTGTCAGCCAGGTCACTCCACCATGTTACTCCACCATGTTACTACCAGTCTGTCAGCCAGGTCACTCCACCATGTTACTACCAGTCTGTCAGCCAGGTCACTCCACCATGTTACTACCAGTCTGTCAGTCTCCACCATGTTACTACCAGTCACTGTCAGCCAGGTCACTCCACCATGTTACTACCAGTCTGACAGCCAGGTCACTCCACCATGTTACTACCAGTCTCTCTGTCAGCCAGGTCACTCCACCATGTTACTACCAGTCTGTCAGCCAGGTCACTCCACCATGTTACTACCAGTCTGACAGCCAGGTCACTCCACCATGTTACTACCAGTCTGACAGCCAGGTCACTCCACCATGTTACTACCAGTCTGTCAGCCAGGTCACTCCACCATGTTACTACCAGTCTCTCTGTCAGCCAGGTCACTCCACCATGTTACTACCAGTCTGTCAGCCAGGTCACTCCACCATGTTACTACCAGTCACTCTGTCAGCCAGGTCACTCCACCATGTTACTACCAGTCTGTCAGCCAGGTCACTCCACCATGTTACTACCAGTCACTCTGTCAGCCAGGTCACTCCACCATGTTACTACCAGTCTCTCTGTCAGCCAGGTCACTCCACCATGTTACTACCAGTCACTCTGTCAGCCAGGTCACTCCACCATGTTACTACCAGTCTGTCAGCCAGGTCACTCCACCATGTTACTACCAGTCTGTCAGCCAGGTCACTCCACCATGTTACTACCAGTCTGTCAGCCAGGTCACTCCACCATGTTACTACCAGTCTGTCAGCCAGGTCACTCCACCATGTTACTACCAGTCACTCTGTTACTACCAGTCAGCCAGGTCACTCCACCATGTTACTACCAGTCTGTCAGCCAGGTCACTCCACCATGTTACTACCAGTCTGTCAGCCAGGTCACTCCACCATGTTACTACCAGTCTGTCAGCCAGGTCACTCCACCATGTTACTACCAGTCTGTCAGCCAGGTCACTCCACCATGTTACTACCAGTCTGTCAGCCAGGTCACTCCACCATGTTACTACCAGTCTGTCTGTCAGCCAGGTCACTCCACCATGTTACTACCAGTCTGTCAGCCAGGTCACTCCACCATGTTACTACCAGTCTGTCAGCCAGGTCACTCCACCATGTTACTACCAGTCTGTCAGCCAGGTCACTCCACCATGTTACTACCAGTCTGTCAGCCAGGTCACTCCACCATGTTACTACCAGTCTGTCAGCCAGGTCACTCCACCATGTTACTACCAGTCTGTCAGCCAGGTCACTCCACCATGTTACTACCAGTCTGTCAGCCAGGTCACTCCACCATGTTACTACCAGTCTGTCAGCCAGGTCACTCCACCATGTTACTACCAGTCACTCTGTCAGCCAGGTCACTCCACCATGTTACTACCAGTAGCTCTGTCAGCCAGGTCACACCACCATGTTACTACCAGTAGCTCTGTCAGCCAGGTCACACCACCATGTTACTACCAGTCACCTTGTCAGCCAGCCAGGTCACTCCACCATGTTACTACCAGTCACTCTTATAGCCAGGTCACTCCATCATGTTACTACCAGTCTGTCAGCCAGGTCACTCCACCATGTTACTACCAGTCTGTCAGCCAGGTCACTCCACCATGTTACTACCAGTCGCTCTGTCAGCCAGGTCACACCACCATGTTACTACCAGTCACTCTTATAGCCAGGTCACTCCACAATGTTACTACCAGTCACCTTGTCAGCCAGCCAGGTCACTCCACCATGTTACTACCAGTCACTCTTATAGCCAGGTCACTCCATCATGTTACTACCAGTCTGTCAGCCAGGTCACACCACCATGTTACTACCAGTCTCTCTGTCTCAGCCAGGTCACTCCACCATGTTACTACCAGTCTCTGTCAGCCAGGTCACTCCACCATGTTACTACCAGTCTGTCAGCCAGGTCACTCCACCATGTTACTACCAGTCTGTCAGCCAGGTCACTCCACCATGTTACTACCAGTCTGTCAGCCAGGTCACTCCACCATGTTACTACCAGTCTGTCAGCCAGGTCACTCCACCATGTTACTACCAGTCTCACTCTGTCAGCCAGGTCACTCCACCATGTTACTACCAGTCTGTCAGCCAGGTCACTCCACCATGTTACTACCAGTCTGTCAGCCAGGTCACTCCACCATGTTACTACCAGTCTGTCAGCCAGGTCACTCCACCATGTTACCAGTCTGTCAGCCAGGTCACTCCACCATGTTACTACAGTCCAGGTCACTCCACCATGTTACTACCAGTCTGTCAGCCAGGTCACTCCACCATGTTACTACCAGTCTGTCAGCCAGGTCACTCCACCATGTTACAGCCAGGTCACTCCACCATGTCTACCAGTCTGTCAGCCAGGTCACTCCACCATGTTACTACCAGTCTGTCAGCCAGGTCACTCCACCATGTTACTACCAGTCTGTCAGCCAGGTCACTCCACCATGTTACTACCAGTCTGTCAGCCAGGTCACTCCACCATGTTACTACCAGTCTGTCAGCCAGGTCACTCCACCATGTTACTACCAGTCTCTCTGTCAGCCAGGTCACTCCACCATGTTACTACCAGTCTCTCTGTCAGCCAGGTCACTCCACCATGTTACTACCAGTCTGACAGCCAGGTCACTCCACCATGTTACTACCAGTCTGACAGCCAGGTCACTCCACCATGTTACTACCAGTCTGTCAGCCAGGTCACTCCACCATGTTACTACCAGTCTGTCAGCCAGGTCACTCCACCATGTTACTACCAGTCTGTCAGCCAGGTCACTCCACCATGTTACTACCAGTCTGTCAGCCAGGTCACTCCACCATGTTACTACCAGTCTGTCAGCCAGGTCACTCCACCATGTTACTACCAGTCTGACAGCCAGGTCACTCCACCATGTTACTACCAGTCTGTCAGCCAGGTCACTCCACCATGTTACTACCAGTCTGTCAGCCAGGTCTGTGTTACTACCAGTCTGTCAGGTCACTCCACCATGTTACTACCAGTCTGTCAGCCAGGTCACTCCACCATGTTACTACCAGTCTGTCAGCCAGGTCACTCCACCATGTTACTACCAGTCTGTCAGCCAGGTCACTCCACCATGTTACTACCAGTCTGTCAGCCAGGTCACTCCACCATGTTACTACCAGTCTGTCAGCCAGGTCACTCCACCATGTTACTACCAGTCTGTCAGCCAGGTCACTCCACCATGTTACTACCAGTCTGTCAGCCAGGTCACTCCACCATGTTACTACCAGTCTGTCAGCCAGGTCACTCCACCATGTTACTACCAGTCTGTCAGCCAGGTCACTCCACCATGTTACTACCAGTCTGACAGCCAGGTCACTCCACCATGTTACTACCAGTCTGTCAGCCAGGTCACTCCACCATGTTACTACCAGTCTCTCCAGCCAGGTCACTCCACCATGTTACTACCAGTCTGTCAGCCAGGTCACTCCACCATGTTACTACCAGTCTGTCAGCCAGGTCACTCCACCATGTTACTACCAGTCTGTCAGCCAGGTCACTCCACCATGTTACTACCAGTCTGTCAGCCAGGTCACTCCACCATGTTACTACCAGTCTGTCAGCCAGGTCACTCCACCATGTTACTACCAGTCTGTCAGCCAGGTCACTCCACCATGTTACTACCAGTCTGTCAGCCAGGTCACTCCACCATGTTACTACCAGTCTGTCAGCCAGGTCACTCCACCATGTTACTACCAGTCTCTCTGTCAGCCAGGTCACTCCACCATGTTACTACCAGTCTCTCTGTCAGCCAGGTCACTCCACCATGTTACTACCAGTCTGTCAGCCAGGTCACTCCACCATGTTACTACCAGTCTCTCTGTCAGCCAGGTCACTCCACCATGTTACTACCAGTCTGTCAGCCAGGTCACTCCACCATGTTACTACCAGTCTGTCAGCCAGGTCACTCCACCATGTTACTACCAGTCTGTCAGCCAGGTCACTCCACCATGTTACTACCAGTCTCTCTGTCAGCCAGGTCACTCCACCATGTTACTACCAGTCTGTCAGCCAGGTCACTCCACCATGTTACTACCAGTCTGACAGCCAGGTCACTCCACCATGTTACTACCAGTCTGTCAGCCAGGTCACTCCACCATGTTACTACCAGTCTCCACCATGTCAGCCAGGTCACTCCACCATGTTGTCAGCCAGGTCACCCACCATGTTACTACCAGTCTCTGACAGCCAGGTCACTCCACCATGTTACTACCAGTCTGACAGCCAGGTCACTCCACCATGTTACTACCAGTCTGACAGCCAGGTCACAGCCAGGTCCACCATGTTACTACCAGTCTGACAGCCAGGTCACCATCCACCATCACTCCACCATGTTACTACCAGTCTGTCAGCCAGGTCACTCCACCATGTTACTACCAGTCTGTCAGCCAGGTCACTCCACCATGTTACTACCAGTCTGTCAGCCAGGTCACTCCACCATGTTACTACCAGTCTGTCAGCCAGGTCACTCCACCATGTTACTACCAGTCTCTCTGTCAGCCAGGTCACTCCACCATGTTACTACCAGTCTGTCAGCCAGGTCTCCACCATGTTACTACCAGTCTGTCAGCCAGGTCACTCCACCATGTTACTACCAGTCTGTCAGCCAGGTCACTCCACCATGTTACTACCAGTCTGTGTCAGCCAGGTCACTCCACCATGTTACTACCAGTCTCTCTGTCAGCCAGGTCACTCCACCATGTCAGCCAGGTCACTCCACCATGTTACTACCAGTCTCTCTGTCAGCCAGGTCACTCCACCATGTTACTACCAGTCTGTCAGCCAGTCACTCCACCATGTTACTACCAGTCTGTCAGCCAGGTCACTCCACCATGTTACTACCAGTCTGTCAGCCAGGTCACTCCACCATGTTACTACCAGTCTGTCAGCCAGGTCACTCCACCATGTTACTACCAGTCTGTCAGCCAGGTCACTCCACCATGTTACTACCAGTCTGTGAGCCAGGTCACTCACCATGTTACTACCAGTCTCTCTGTCAGCCAGGTCCACCATGTTACTACCAGTCTCTCTGACAGCCAGGTCACTCCACCATGTTACTACCAGTCTGTCAGCCAGGTCACTCCACCATGTTACTACCAGTCTGACAGCCAGGTCACTCCACCATGTTACTACCAGTCTGTCAGCCAGGTCACTCCACCATGTTACTACCAGTCTGTCAGCCAGGTCACTCCACCATGTTACTACCAGTCTGTCAGCCAGGTCACTCCACCATGTTACTACCAGTCTCTCTGTCAGCCAGGTCACTCCACCATGTTACTACCAGTCTGTCAGCCAGGTCACTCCACCATGTTACTACCAGTCTGTCAGCCAGGTCACTCCACCATGTTACTACCAGTCTCTCTGTCAGCCAGGTCACTCCACCATGTTACTACCAGTCTCTGTCAGCCAGGTCACTCCACCATGTTACTACCAGTCTCTCTGTCAGCCAGGTCACTCCACCATGTTACTACCAGTCTGTCAGCCAGGTCACTCCACCATGTTAGCCAGGTCACTCCACCATGTTACTACCAGTCTGACAGCCAGGTCACTCCACCATGTTAGGCCAGGTCACTCCACCATGTTACTACCAGTCTCTGACAGCCAGGTCACTCCACCATGTTACTACCAGTCTGTCAGCCAGGTCACTCCACCATGTTACTACCAGTCTGTCAGCCAGGTCACTCCACCATGTTACTACCAGTCTGTCAGCCAGGTCACTCCACCATGTTACTACCAGTCTGTCAGCCAGGTCACTCCACCATGTTACTACCAGTCTGTCAGCCAGGTCACTCCACCATGTTACTACCAGTCTGTCAGCCAGGTCACTCCACCATGTTACTACCAGTCTGACAGCCAGGTCACTCCACCATGTTACTACCAGTCACTCCACCATGTTACTGTCTGTCAGCCAGGTCACTCCACCATGTTACTACCAGTCTGTCAGCCAGGTCACTCCACCATGTTACTACCAGTCTCTCTGTCAGCCAGGTCACTCCACCATGTTACTACCAGTCTGTCAGCCAGTCACTCCACCATGTCAGCCAGGTCACTCCACCATGTTACTACCAGTCTGTCAGCCAGGTCACTCCACCATCTGTTACTACCAGTCTACCAGTCTGTCAGCCAGGTCACTCCACCATGTTACTACCAGCCAGGTCTCCACCATGTTACTGTCTGTCAGCCAGGTCACTCCACCATGTTACTACCAGTCTCTCTGACAGCCAGGTCACTCCACCATGTTACTACCAGTCACTCTGTCAGCCAGGTCACTCCACCATGTTACTACCAGTCTCTGTCAGCCAGGTCACTCCACCATGTTACTACCAGTCTGACAGCCAGGTCACTCCACCATGTTACTACCAGTCTGACAGCCAGGTCACTCCACCATGTTACTACCAGTCTGTCAGCCAGGTCACTCCACCATGTTACTACCAGTCTGTCAGCCAGGTCACTCCACCATGTTACTACCAGTCTGTCAGCCAGGTCACTCCACCATGTTACTACCAGTCTGACAGCCAGGTCACTCCACCATGTTACTACCAGTCTGACAGCCAGGTCACTCCACCATGTTACTACCAGTCTGTCAGCCAGGTCACTCCACCATGTTACTACCAGTCTGTCAGCCAGGTCACTCCACCATGTTACTACCAGTCTCTCTGTCAGCCAGGTCACTCCACCATGTTACTACCAGTCACTCTGTCAGCCAGGTCACTCCACCATGTTACTACCAGTCTCTCTGTCAGCCAGGTCACTCCACCATGTTACTACCAGTCTCTCTGTCAGCCAGGTCACTCCACCATGTTACTACCAGTCTCTCTGTCAGCCAGGTCACTCCACCATGTTACTACCAGTCTGTCAGCCAGGTCACTCCACCATGTTACTACCAGTCTGTCAGCCAGGTCACTCCACCATGTTACTACCAGTCTGTCAGCCAGGTCACTCCACCATGTTACTACCAGTCTGACAGCCAGGTCACTCCACCATGTTACTACCAGTCTGACAGCCAGGTCACTCCACCATGTTACTACCAGTCTCTCTGTCAGCCAGGTCACTCCACCATGTTACTACCAGTCTGACAGCCAGGTCACTCCACCATGTTACTACCAGTCTGTCAGCCAGGTCACTCCACCATGTTACTACCAGTCTGTCAGCCAGGTCACTCCACCATGTTACTACCAGTCTGTCAGCCAGGTCACTCCACCATGTTACTACCAGTCTCTGTCAGCCAGGTCACTCCACCATGTTACTACCAGTCTGTCAGCCAGGTCACTCCACCATGTTACTACCAGTCTGTCAGCCAGGTCACTCCACCATGTTACTACCAGTCTGTCAGCCAGGTCACTCCACCATGTTACTACCAGTCTGTCAGCCAGGTCACTCCACCATGTTACTACCAGTCTGTCAGCCAGGTCACTCCACCATGTTACTACCAGTCTGTCTGTCAGCCAGGTCACTCCACCATGTTACTACCAGTCTGTCAGCCAGGTCACTCCACCATGTTACTACCAGTCTGTCAGCCAGGTCACTCCACCATGTTACTACCAGTCTGTCAGCCAGGTCACTCCACCATGTTACTACCAGTCTGTCAGCCAGGTCACTCCACCATGTTACTACCAGTCTGTCAGCCAGGTCACTCCACCATGTTACTACCAGTCTGTCAGCCAGGTCACTCCACCATGTTACTACCAGTCTGTCAGCCAGGTCACTCCACCATGTTACTACCAGTCTCTCTGTCAGCCAGGTCACTCCACCATGTTACTACCAGTCTGTCAGCCAGGTCACTCCACCATGTTACTACCAGTCTGTCAGCCAGGTCACTCCACCATGTTACTACCAGTCTGTCAGCCAGGTCACTCCACCATGTTACTACCAGTCTGTCAGCCAGGTCACTCCACCATGTTACTACCAGTCTGTCAGCCAGGTCACTCCACCATGTTACTACCAGTCTCTCTGTCAGCCAGGTCACTCCACCATGTTACTACCAGTCTGTCAGCCAGGTCACTCCACCATGTTACTACCAGTCTCTCTGTCAGCCAGGTCACTCCACCATGTTACTACCAGTCTCTCTGTCAGCCAGGTCACTCCACCATGTTACTACCAGTCTGACAGCCAGGTCACTCCACCATGTTACTACCAGTCTGTCAGCCAGGTCACTCCACCATGTTACTACCAGTCTGTCAGCCAGGTCACTCCACCATGTTACTACCAGTCTCTCTGTCAGCCAGGTCACTCCACCATGTTACTACCAGTCTGTCAGCCAGGTCACTCCACCATGTTACTACCAGTCTCTCTGTCAGCCAGGTCACTCCACCATGTTACTACCAGTCTGACAGCCAGGTCACTCCACCATGTTACTACCAGTCTGTCAGCCAGGTCACTCCACCATGTTACTACCAGTCTGACAGCCAGGTCACTCCACCATGTTACTACCAGTCTGTCAGCCAGGTCACTCCACCATGTTACTACCAGTCTGTCAGCCAGGTCACTCCACCATGTTACTACCAGTCTGTCAGCCAGGTCACTCCACCATGTTACTACCAGTCTGTCAGCCAGGTCACTCCACCATGTTACTACCAGTCTGACAGCCAGGTCACTCCACCATGTTACTACCAGTCTGTCAGCCAGGTCACTCCACCATGTTACTACCAGTCTCTCTGACAGCCAGGTCACTCCACCATGTTACTACCAGTCTGTCAGCCAGGTCACTCCACCATGTTACTACCAGTCTGTCAGCCAGGTCACTCCACCATGTTACTACCAGTCTGACAGCCAGGTCACTCCACCATGTTACTACCAGTCTGTCAGCCAGGTCACTCCACCATGTTACTACCAGTCTGTCAGCCAGGTCACTCCACCATGTTACTACCAGTCTGTCAGCCAGGTCACTCCACCATGTTACTACCAGTCTCTCTGTCAGCCAGGTCACTCCACCATGTTACTACCAGTCTGACAGCCAGGTCACTCCACCATGTTACTACCAGTCTGTCAGCCAGGTCACTCCACCATGTTACTACCAGTCTGTCAGCCAGGTCACTCCACCATGTTACTACCAGTCTGTCAGCCAGGTCACTCCACCATGTTACTACCAGTCTGTCAGCCAGGTCACTCCACCATGTTACTACCAGTCTGTCAGCCAGGTCACTCCACCATGTTACTACCAGTCTGTCAGCCAGGTCACTCCACCATGTTACTACCAGTCTGTCAGCCAGGTCACTCCACCATGTTACTAGTCCAGTCTGTTACAGTCTGTCAGGTCACTCCACCATGTTACTACCAGTCTGTCAGCCAGGTCACTCCACCATGGTCACTCCACCATGTTACTACCAGTCTGTCAGCCAGGTCTACCAGTCCACCATGTCACTACCAGTCTGTCAGCCAGGTCACTCCACCATGTTACTACCAGTCTATCAGCCAGGTCACTCCACCATGTTACTACCAGTCTGTCAGCCAGGTCACTCCACCATGTTACTACCAGTCTGTCAGCCAGGTCACTCCACCATGTTACTACCAGTCTGACAGCCAGGTCACTCCACCATGTTACTACCAGTCTGTCAGCCAGGTCACTCCACCATGTTACTACCAGTCTGTCAGCCAGGTCACTCCACCATGTTACTACCAGTCTGTCAGCCAGGTCACTCCACCATGTTACAGCCAGGTCACTCCACCATGTTACTACCATGTTACTACCAGTCTGTCAGCCAGGTCACTCCACCATGTTACT
The DNA here is from genome assembly GCF_023373465.1 of Oncorhynchus keta. Taxonomy (NCBI): domain Eukaryota; kingdom Metazoa; phylum Chordata; class Actinopteri; order Salmoniformes; family Salmonidae; genus Oncorhynchus; species Oncorhynchus keta. The sequence goes on along the minus strand of NW_026290936.1, from coordinate 68,416 downwards.
ACCAGTCTCTCTGTCAGCCAGGTCACTCCACCATGTTACTACCAGTCTGACAGCCAGGTCACTCCACCATGTTACTACCAGTCTGTCAGCCAGGTCACTCCAGCCAGGTTACTACCAGTCTGTCAGCCAGGTCACTCCACCATGTTACTAGCCAGGTCACCAGTCTGTCAGCCAGGTCACTCCACCATGTTACTACCAGTCTGTCAGCCAGGTCACTCCACCATGTTACTACCAGTCTGTCAGCCAGGTCACTCCACCATGTTACTACCAGTCTGACAGCCAGGTCACTCCACCATGTTACTACCAGTCTGTCAGCCAGGTCACTCCACCATGTTACTACCAGTCTGTCAGCCAGGTCACTCCACCATGTTACTACCAGTCTGTCAGCCAGGTCACTCCACCATGTTACTACCAGTCTGTCAGCCAGGTCACTCCACCATGTTACTACCAGTCTGTCAGCCAGGTCACTCCACCATGTTACTACCAGTCTGTCAGCCAGGTCACTCCACCATGTTACTACCAGTCTCTCAGCCAGGTCACTCCACCATGTTACTACCAGTCTGTCAGCCAGGTCACTCCACCATGTTACTACCAGTCTGACAGCCAGGTCACTCCACCATGTTACTACCAGTCTGTCAGCCAGGTCACTCCACCATGTTACTACCAGTCTCTCTGTCAGCCAGGTCACTCCACCATGTTACTACCAGTCTCTCTGTCAGCCAGGTCAGTTACTACCAGTCTGACAGCCAGGTCACTCCACCATGTTACTACCAGTCTGACAGCCAGGTCACTCCACCATGTTACTACCAGTCTGTCAGCCAGGTCACTCCACCATGTTACTACCAGTCTGTCAGCCAGGTCACTCCACCATGTTACTACCAGTCTGTCAGCCAGGTCACTCCACCATGTTACTACCAGTCTGTCAGCCAGGTCACTCCACCATGTTACTACCAGTCTGTCAGCCAGGTCACTCCACCATGTTACTACCAGTCTGGTCACAGCCAGGTCACTCCACCATGTTACTACCAGTCTGTCAGCCAGGTCACTCCACCATGTTACTGTCAGCCAGTTACTACCAGTCTGTCAGCCAGGTCACTCCACCATGTTACTACCAGTCTGTCAGCCAGGTCACTCCACCATGTTACTACCAGTCTGTCAGCCAGGTCACTCCACCATGTTACTACCAGTCTGACAGCCAGGTCACTCCACCATGTTACTACCAGTCTGTCAGCCAGGTCACTCCACCATGTTACTACCAGTCTGTCAGCCAGGTCACTCCACCATGTTACTACCAGTCTGACAGCCAGGTCACTCCACCATGTTACTACCAGTCTGACAGCCAGGTCACTCCACCATGTTACTACCAGTCTGTCAGCCAGGTCACTCCACCATGTTACTACCAGTCTGACAGCCAGGTCACTCCACCATGTTACTACCAGTCTCTCTGTCAGCCAGGTCACTCCACCATGTTACTACCAGTCTGTCAGCCAGGTCACTCCACCATGTTACTACCAGTCTCTCTGTCAGCCAGGTCACTCCACCATGTTACTACCAGTCTGTCAGCCAGGTCACTCCACCATGTTACTACCAGTCTCTGTCAGCCAGGTCACTCCACCATGTTACTACCAGTCTGTCAGCCAGGTCACTCCACCATGTTACTACCAGTCTGTCAGCCAGGTCACTCCACCATGTTACTACCAGTCTGTCAGCCAGGTCACTCCACCATGTTACTACTCGTCTCTCTGTCAGCCAGGTCACTCCACCATGTTACTACCAGTCTGTCAGCCAGGTCACTCCACCATGTTACTACCAGTCTGACAGCCAGGTCACTCCACCATGTTACTACCAGTCTGTCAGCCAGGTCACTCCACCATGTTACTACCAGTCTGTCAGCCAGGTCACTCCACCATGTTACTACCAGTCTGTCAGCCAGGTCACTCCACCATGTTACTACCAGTCTGTCAGCCAGGTCACTCCACCATGTTACTACCAGTCTGTCAGCCAGGTCACTCCACCATGTTACTACCAGTCTGTCAGCCAGGTCACTCCACCATGTTACTACCAGTCTCTGTCAGCCAGGTCACTCCACCATGTTACTACCAGTCTCTCTGTCAGCCAGGTCACTCCACCATGTTACTACCAGTCTGTCAGCCAGGTCACTCCACCATGTTACTACCAGTCTCTCTGTCAGCCAGGTCACTCCACCATGTTACTACTCAGTCTCTCTGTCAGCCAGGTCACTCCACCATGTTACTACCAGTCTGTCAGCCAGGTCACTCCACCATGTTACTACCAGTCTCTCTGTCAGCCAGGTCACTCCACCATGTTACTACCAGTCTGTCAGCCAGGTCACTCCACCATGTTACTACCAGTCTGTCAGCCAGGTCACTCCACCATGTTACTACCAGTCTGTCAGCCAGGTCACTCCACCATGTTACTACCAGTCTGACAGCCAGATTTGATGCTCTTTCCTTCTACAGAGACAGTTTTACCAGGAGCTGTTTCTGTCCCCAACATTCAACACAGAGACAGTTTTACCAGGATCTGTTTCTGTCTGCCCAACATTCAACACAGAGACAGTTTTACCAGGAGCTGTTTCTGTCCCCAACATTCAACACAGAGACAGTTTTACCAGGAGCTGTTTCTGTCCCCAACATTCAACACAGAGACAGTTTTACCAGGAGCTGTTTCTGTCCCCAACATTCAACACAGAGACAGTTTTACCAGGAGCTGTTTCTGTCCCCAACATTCAACACAGAGACAGTTTTACCAGGAGCTGTTTCTGTCCCCAACATTCAACACAGAGACAGTTTTACCAGGAGCTGTTTCTGTCTGTCCAACATTCAACACAGAGACAGTTTTACCAGGAGCTGTTTCTGTCCCCAACATTCAACACAGAGACAGTTTTACCAGGAGCTGTTTCTGTCCCCAACATTCAACACAGAGACAGTTTTACCAGGAGCTGTTTCTGTCCCCAACATTCAACACAGAGACAGTTTTACCAGGAGCTGTTTCTGTCCCCAACATTCAACACAGAGACAGTTTTACCAGGAGCTGTTTCTGTCCCCAACATTCAACACAGAGACAGTTTTACCAGGAGCTGTTTCTGTCCCCAACATTCAACACAGAGACAGTTTTACCAGGAGCTGTTTCTGTCCCCAACATTCAACACAGAGACAGTTTTACCAGGAGCTGTTTCTGTCTGTCTGCCCAACATTCAACACAACATTCAACACAGAGACAGTTTTACCAGGAGCTGTTTCTGTCCCCAACATTCAACACAGAGACAGTTTTGTCCCCAACATTCAACCAGTTTTACCAGCTGTTTCTGTCCCCAACATTCAACACAACATTCAACACAGAGACAGTTTTACCAGGAGCTGTTTCTGTCCCCAACATTCAACACAGAGACAGTT
>NW_026290936.1:30000-60000 GCF_023373465.1 Oncorhynchus keta | reverse complement strand
TCTCCAACATGACTTCAGTCTTTAACTCCTTCCTCCATCAAAGCCCATCTGGCTGTCTGGTATGTCAGTGGTGAGGGGACATCAGGTCCTATGTGTGTGTGTGTGTGTGTGTGTGTGTGTGTGTGTGTGTGTGTGTGTGTGTGTGTGGTGTGTGTGTGTGTGTGTGTGTGTGTGTGTGTGTGTGTGTGTGTGTGTGTGTGTGTGTGTGTGTGTGTGTGTGTGAGAGAGTGCGGTCTTTGGCAGGTGTGCTACTCTGTGCCTGATTAGTGGTTATGGAGGGAAACTCTGGTACATTCACAACTACCCCGGTTCTATAGAGATTACCATCCCATTACACAACCCACTCAGAGGTTCTGATCCAAGCCTTTGTTCTCTGAGAGGGAGGGAGGCAGGGAGGGAGGGAGAGAGGGAGAGAGAGAGGGAGAGAGAGAGACAGAGAGAGAGAGAGGGGGAGAGAGACAGAGAGAGAGACAGAGAGAGAGAGAGAGAGAGAGACGGAGAGACAGAGAGACAGAGAGAGAGAGAGGGGGAGAGAGAGAGAGACAGACAGAGAGCGACGGAAAGAGACAGAGACAGAGAGAGACAGAAAGCGAGAGAGACAGAGAGCGAGAGAGAGAGACAGAGAGCGAGAGAGACAGAGAGAGAGACAGAGAGAGAGAGAGACAGAGAGAGAGAGAGACAAACAGAGAGCGACGTAAAGAGACAGAGAGAGAGAGAGACAGAAAGCGAGAGAGACAGAGAGCGAGAGAGAGAGACAGAGAGCGAGAGAGACATAGAGAGAGACAGAGAGAGAGAGATACAGAGAGACAAATTAGAGAGAGAGAGAGACAGAGAGAGAGACACAAATCCCTACTTTAGTTTAGTTCTTGTCTCTAAGGGCTTAGAGAACGATTGACATGTAAATATGTGGACTTGTATTTTGGGCCGTTTTGATGTGTGGTACAGCCTATTAAAACACCCCACGTGATCTACAGCTAATCCTGGTAACTCTGTGGAGGGGTGTGTGTGACCTCCCTCTCGTTATGGGACTGACTGAACAGAGAGGGAACAGCTTGAATGTGGTTCTTCTAGAACACAACCACAACCAGAACACAACCACAACCAGAACACAACCACAACCAGAACACAACCAGAACACAACCACAACCACAACCAGAACACAACCACAACCAGAACACAACACAACCACAACCAGAACACAACCAGAACACGGAACACAACCACAACCAGAACACAACCACAACCAGAACACAACCAGAACACAACCACAACCACAACCAGAACACAACCAGAACACAACCAGAACACAACCAGAACACAACCAACCACAACCAGAACACAACCACAACCAGAACCACAACCAGAACACAACCACAACACAACCACAACCAGAACACAACCAGAACACCAGAACACAACCACAACCAGAACACAACCAGAACACAACCACAACCAGAACACAACCACAACCAGAACACAACCACAACCAGAACACAACCACAACCAGAACACAACCAGAACACAACCACAACCAGAACACAACCACAACCAGAACCAGAACACAACCACAACCAGAACACAACCAGAACACAACCAGAACCAGAACACAACCACAACCAGAACACAACCAGAACACAACCACAACCAGAACACAACCACAACCAGAACACAACCAGAACACAACCACAACCAGAACACAACCAGAACACAACCACAACCAGAACCAGAACACATCCACAACCAGAACACAACCACAACCAGAACCAGAACACAACCACAACCAGAACACAACCACAACCAGAACACAACACAACCAGAACACAACCACAACCAGAACACAACCACAACCAGAACACAACCAGAACCAGAACACAACCAGAACACAACCACAACCAGAACACAACCAGAACACAACCAGAACCAGAACACAACCAGAACCACAACCAGAACACAACCACAACCAGAACACAACCACAACCAGAACACAACCACAACCAGAACACAACCACAACCAGAACACAACCACAACAAGAACACAACACAACCACAACCAGAACACAACCAGAACACAACCACAACACAACCAGAACACAACCACAACCAGAACACAACCACAACACAACCAGAACACAACACAACCACACAACCAGAACACAACCAGAACACAACCACAACAGAACACAACACAAACCACAACCAGAACACAACCACAAACCAGAACACAACCAGAACAACCAGAACACAACCACAACCAGAACACAACCAGAACCAGAACACAACCACAACCACAAACCACAACCACCAGAACACAACCACAACACAACCAGAACACAACACAACCACAACCAGAACACAACCACAACACAACCAGAACACAACCAGAACACAACCACAACCAGAACACAACCAACCAGAACACAACCAGAACACAACCAGAACACAACCAGAACACAACAACCAGAACACAACCAGAACACACCAAACCAGAACACAACCACAACCACAACCAGAACACAACCAGAACAACCACAACACAAACCAGAACACAACAACCAGAACACAACCACAACCACAAACCACCAGAACACAACCAACCAGAACACAACCAGAACACAACCACAACCAGAACACAACCACACAACCAGAACCAGAACACAACCAGAACACAACCACAAGAACAACACAACCAGAACACAACCACAACCAGAACCAGAACACACAACACAACCACAACCAGAACACAACCAGAACACAACCAGAACACAACCACAACCAGAACACAACCAGAACACAACCACAACCAGAACCAGAACACAACACAACCAGAACACAACCAGAACACAACCACAACCAAAACACAACCACAACCACAACACAACCACAACACAACCAGAACCACACAACCAGAACACAACCAGAACACAACCACAACCAAACACAACCACAACCAGAACACAACCAGAACACAACCACAACCAGAACACAGAACCAGAACACAACCAGAACCAGAACACAACACAACCAGAACACAACCAGAACACAACCAGAACACAACCAGAACCACAACCACAACCAGAACACAACACAAACCAGAACACAACACAACCAGAACACAACCACAAACAGAACACAACCACAACCAGAACACAACCACAACCAGAACACAACACAACCACAACCAGAACACAACCACAACCAGAACACAACACAACCACAACCAGAACACAACCACAACCAGAACACAGAACACAACACAACCACAACCAGAACACAACCACAACCAGAACACAACCACAACCAGAACACAACCACAACCAGAACACAACCACAACCAGAACACAACCAGAACACAACCAGAACACAACCAGAACACAACCAGAACACAACCACAACCAGAACACAACCACAACCAGAACACAACCAGAACACAACACAACCAGAACACAACCACAACCAGAACACAACCAGAACACAACCACAACCAGAACACAACCACAACCAGAACACAACCAGAACACAACCACAACCAGAACACAACCACAACCAGAACCACAACCAGAACACAACCAGAACCAGAACACAACCAGAACACAACCACAAACAGAACCAGAACACAATCAGAACCAGAACACAACCACAACCAGAACACAACCAGAACACAACCAGAACACAATCAGAACCAGAACACAACCACAACCAGAACACAACCAGAACACAACCACAACCAGAACACAACCAGAACCAGAACACAACCACAACCAGAACACAACCAGAACCAGAACACAACCACAACCAGAACACAACCAGAACACAACCAGAACCAGAACACAATCACAACCAGAACACCACATGAACACAACCACAATACAACCACAACCACAACCAGAACACAACCAGAACTCAACCAGAACACAACCACAACACAACCACAACACAACCACAACACAACCACAACCACAACACAACCACAACCAGAACACAACCACAACCAGAACACAACCACAACCACAACACAACCACAACACAACCAGAACACAACCACAACCAGAACACAACCACAACCAGAACACAACCACAACCACAACCACAACACAACCACAACCAGAACACAACCACAACCACAACACAACCACAACACAACCATAACCACAACACAACCACAACCAGAACACAACCACAACCAGAACACAACCAGAACACAACCACAACCAGAACACAACCAGAACACAACCAGAACCAGAACACAACCAGAACACAACCAGAACACAACCAGAACCAGAACACAACCACAACCAGAACCACAACCAGAACACAACCAGAACCAGAACACAACCAGAACACAACCAGAACCAGAACACAATCAGAACCAGAACACAACCACAACCAGAACACAACCAGAACACAACCAGAACACAAACAGAACCAGAACACAACCACAACCAGAACACAACCAGAACACAACCACAACCAGAACACAACCAGAACCAGAACACAACCACAACCAGAACACAACCAGAACCAGAACACAACCACAACCAGAACACAACCAGAACACAACCACAACCAGAACACAACCACTACCAGAACCAGAACAAAATCACAACCAGAACACCACATGAACACAACCACAATACAACCACAACCACAACCAGAACACAACCAGAACACAACCACAATACAACCACAACACAACCATAACCACAACACAACCACAACCAGAACACAACCACAACCAGAACACAACCACAACCACAACACAACCACAACACAAACACAACACAACCAGAACACAACCACAACCACAACCAGAACACAACCACAACACAACCATAACCACAACACAACCACAACCAGAACACAACCACAACACAACCACAACACAACCACAACCACAACCACAACCACAACCAAAACCAGAACACAACCACAACCAGAACACAACCACAACCAGAACACAACCACAACCAGAACACAACCAGAACACAACCACAACCACAACCACAACACAACCACAACCAACCAAACACAACCACACAACCACAACCAAACACAACCACAACCAGAACACAACCAGAACACAACCACAACCAGAACACAACCACAACCAGAACACAACCACAACACAACCAGAACACAACCACAACACAAGCAGAACACAACCAGAACACAACCAGAACACAACCACCACCAGAACACAACCAGAACACAACCAGAACACAACCACAACACAACCAGAAAACAGAACACAACCACAACCAGAACACAACCACAACACAAGCAGAACACAACCACAACCAGAACACAACCAGAACCAGAACACAAGCAGAACACAACCACAACCACAACCAGAACACAACCAGAACCAGAACACAACCAGAACACAACCAGAACACAACCAGAACCAGAACACAACCAGAACACAACCACAACACAACCAGAACACAACCACAACACAACCAGAACACAACCACAACCAGAACACAACCACAACACAACCAGAACACAACCACAACCAGAACACAACCAGAACACAACCACAACCAGAACACAACCACAACCAGAACACAACCACAACACAACCAGAACACAACCACAACCAGAACACAACCAGAACACAACCACAACCACAACCAGAACACAACCACAACCACAACCAGAACACAACCACAACACAACCAGAACACAACCACAACCAGAACACAACCACAACACAACCAGAACACAACCACAACCAGAACACAACCAGAACACAACCACAACCACAACACAACCACAACCACAACCAGAACACAACCACAACCAACAACCACAACCACAACCAGAACACAACCACAAGCAGAACACAACCACAACCAGAATACAACCACAAGCAGAACCCAACCACAACCAGAACACAACCACAACCAGAACACAACCAGAACACAACCATAAGGTGTTCCCCACCGCACTCTTCGAACAACAAGATTTAATTCCGGGTGGTTCCAGGGTTAATTCCTTGTGGTTCCAGGGTTAATTCCTGGTGCCCCCACAGTTAATTCCTTGTGGTTCCAGGGTTAATTCCTTGTGGTTCCAGGGTTAATTCCTGGTGCCCCCACAGTTAATTCCTCGTGGTTCCAGGGTTAATTCCTCGTGGTTCCAGGGATAATTCCTCGTGGTTCCAGGGATAATTCCTCATGGTTCCAGGGTTAATTCCTCATGGTTCCAGGGTTAATTCCCCATGGTTCCAGGGTTAATTCCTCATGGTTCCAGGGTTAATTCCTCATGGTTCCAGGGTTAATTCCTCATGGTTCCAGGGTTAATTCCTCGTGGTTCCAGGGTTAATTCCTCATGGTTCCAGGGTTAATTCATCGTGGTTCCAGGGTTAATTCCTTGTGGTTCCAGGGTTAATTCCTCGTGGCTCCAGGGTTAATTCCTCATGGTTCCAGGGTTAATTCCTCGTGGTTCCAGGGTTAATTCCTCGTGGTTCCAGGGTTAATTCATCGTGGTTCCAGGGTTAATTCATCGTGGTTCCAGGGTTAATTCATCGTGGTTCCAGGGTTAATTCCTCATGGTTCCAGGGTTAATTCATCGTGGTTCCAGGGTTAATTCCTCGTGGTTCCAGGGTTATTTCCTCGTGGTTCCAGGGTTAATTCATCGTGGTTCCAGGGTTAATTCCTCGTGGTTCCAGGGTTATTTCCTCGTGGTTCCAGGGATAATTCCTCATGGTTCCAGGGTTAATTCGTCATGGTTCCAGGGTTAATTCCTCATGGTTCCAGGGTTAATTCATCGTGGTTCCAGGGATAATTCATTGTGGTTCCAGGGATAATTCATTGTGGTTCCAGGGATAATTCCTCATGGTTCCAGGGTTAATTCATCGTGGTTCCAGGGATAATTCCTCATGGTTCCAGGGTTAATTCCTCATGGTTCCAGGGTTAATTCCTCATGGTCCCAGGGTTAATTCCTCATGGTTCCAGGGTTAATTCCTCATGGTTCCAGGGTTAATTCATCGTGGTTCCAGGGTTAATTCATCGTGGTTCCAGGGTTAATTCCTCATGGTTCCAGGGTTAATTCCTCATGGTTCCAGGGTTAATTCCTCATGGTTCCAGGGTTAATTCCTCATGGTTCCAGGGTTAATTCCTCATGGTTCCAGGGTTAATTCATCGTGGTTCCAGGGTTAATTCATCGTGGTTCCAGGGATAATTCCTCGTGGTTCCAGGGTTAATTCCTCATGGTTCCAGGGTTAATTCCTCATGGTTCCAGGGTTAATTCATCGTGGTTCCAGGGTTAATTCATCGTGGTTCCAGGGATAATTCCTCATGGTTCCAGGGTTAATTCATTGTGGTTCCAGGGTTAATTCCTCGTGGTTCCAGGGTTAATTCCTCGTGGTTCCAGGGTTAATTCCTCATGGTTCCAGGGTTAATTCATCGTGGTTCCAGGGTTAATTCCTCGTGGTTCCAGGGTTAATTCCTAATGGTTCCAGGGATAATTCCTAATGGTTCCAGGGTGGTTCCAGGGTTATTTCCTCATGGTTCCAGGGATAATTCCTAATGGTTCCAGGGTTAATTCCTCGTGGTTCCAGGGTTAATTCCTCATGGTTCCAGGGATAATTCCTAATGGTTCCAGGGTTAATTCCTCGTGGTTCCAGGGTTAATTCCTCGTGGTTCCAGGGTTAATTCATCGTGGTTCCAGGGTTAATTCATCGTGGTTCCAGGGTTAATTCCTCGTGGTTCCTGGGTTAATTCGTCATGGTTCCAGGGTTAATTCCTAATGGTTCCAGGGTTAATTCATCGTGGTTCCAGGGTTAATTCCTCGTGGTTCCAGGGATAATTCCTCATGGTTCCAGGGTTAATTCCTCGTGGTTCCAGGGTTAATTCCTCGTGGTTCCAGGGTTAATTCCTCATGGTTCCAGGGATAATTCATCGTGGTTCCAGGGTTAATTCCTCATGGTTCCAGGGTTAATTCCTAATGGTTCCAGGGATAATTCCTAATGGTTCCAGGGTTAATTCATCGTGGTTCCAGGGTTACTTCCTCATGGTTCCAGGGATAATTCCTAATGGTTCCAGGGTTAATTCCTCGTGGTTCCAGGGTTAATTCCTCATGGTTCCAGGGATAATTCCTAATGGTTCCAGGGTTAATTCCTCGTGGTTCCAGGGTTAATTCCTCGTGGTTCCAGGGTTAATTCGTCATGGTTCCAGGGTTAATTCCTCGTGGTTCCAGGGTTAATTCCTCGTGGTTCCTGGGTTAATTCGTCATGGTTCCAGGGTTAATTCCTAATGGTTCCAGGGTTAATTCATCGTGGTTCCAGGGTTAATTCCTCATGGTTCCAGGGATAATTCCTCATGGTTCCAGGGTTAATTCCTCGTGGTTCCAGGGTTAATTCCTCGTGGTTCCAGGGTTAATTCCTCATGGTTCCAGGGATAATTCATCGTTGTTCCAGGGTTAATTCATCGTTGTTCCAGGGTTAATTCCTCATGGTTCCAGGGTTAATTCCTCATGGTTCCAGGGATAATTCCTCGTGGTTCCAGGGACAATTCCTCATGGTTCCAGGGTTAATTCCTCGTGGTTCCAGGGTTAATTCCTCGTGGTTCCAGGGTTAATTCCTCATGGTTCCAGGGATAATTCATCGTTGTTCCAGGGTTAATTCATCGTTGTTCCAGGGTTAATTCCTCGTGGTTCCAGGGTTAATTCCTCATGGTTCCAGGGATAATTCCTCGTGGTTCCAGGGTCAATTCCTCATGGTTCCAGGGTTATTTCATCGTGGTTCCAGGGTTATTTCCTCATGGTTCCAGGGATAATTCCTAATGGTCCCAGGGTTAATTCATCGTGGTTCCAGGGTTATTTCCTCATGGTTCCAGGGATAATTCCTAATGGTTCCAGGGTTAATTCCTCGTGGTTCCAGGGTTAATTCATCGTTGTTTCAGGGTTAATTCATCGTGGTTCCAGGGTTAATTCCTCGTGGTTCCAGGGTTAATTCCTAATGGTTCCAGGGTTAATTCATCGTGGTTCCAGGGTTAATTCATCGTGGTTCCAGGGTTAATTCCTCATGGTTCCAGGGTTAATTCCTCGTGGTTCCAGGGATAATTCCTCATGGTTCCAGGGTTAATTCCTCGTGGTTCCAGGGTTAATTCCTCGTGGTTCCAGGGTTAATTCCTCATGGTTCCAGGGTTAATTCCTCGTGGTTCCAGGGTTAATTCCTCGTGGTTCCAGGGTTAATTCCTCATGGTTCCAGGGTTAATTCCTCGTGGTTCCAGGGTTAATTCCTCGTGGTTCCAGGGTTAATTCATTGTGGTTCCAGGGATAATTCCTCATGGTTCCAGGGTTAATTCATCATGGTTCCAGGGTTAATTCCTCATGGTTCCAGGGTTAATTCATCGTGGTTCCAGGGTTAATTCCTCATGGTTCCAGGGTTAATTCATCATGGTTCCAGGGTTAATTCCTCATGGTTCCAGGGTTAATTCATCGTGGTTCCAGGGTTAATTCCTAATGGTTCCAGGGATAATTCCTCGTGGTTCCAGGGTTAATTCCTCATGGTTCCAGGGTTAATTCCTAATGGTTCCAGGGTTAATTCATCGTGGTTCCAGGGTTAATTCCTCATGGTTCCAGGGATAATTCCTCATGGTTCCAGGGTTAATTCCTCATGGTTCCAGGGATAATTCCTCATGGTTCCAGGGTTAATTCCTCATGGTTCCAGGGTTAATTCCTCATGGTTCCAGGGTTAATTCCTCATGGTTCCAGGGTTAATTCCTCATGGTTCCAGGGTTAATTCATCGTGGTTCCAGGGTTAATTCATCGTGGTTCCAGGGTTAATTCCTCATGGTTCCAGGGTTAATTCATCGTGTTTCCAGGGTTAATTCCTCATGGTTCCAGGGTTAATTCCTCGTGGTTCCAGGGTTAATTCCTCATGGTTCCAGGGTTAATTCATCGTGGTTCCAGGGATAATTCCTCATGCTTCCAGGGTTAATTCCTCATGGTTCCAGGGTTAATTCCTCATGGTTCCAGGGTTAATTCCTCATGGTTCCAGGGTTAATTCCTCATGGTTCCAGGGTTAATTCATCGTGGTTCCAGGGTTAATTCATCGTGGTTCCAGGGTTAATTCCTCATGGTTCCAGGGTTAATTCCTCATGGTTCCAGGGTTAATTCCTCATGGTTCCAGGGTTAATTCCTCATGGTTCCAGGGTTAATTCCTCATGGTTCCAGGGTTAATTCCTCATGGTTCCAGGGTTAATTCATCGTGGTTCCAGGGTTAATTCCTCGTGGTTCCAGGGATAATTCCTCAACAGGGTTAATTCCTCATGGTTCCAGGGTTAATTCCTCATGGTTCCAGGGTTAATTCATCGTGGTTCCAGGGTTAATTCATCGTGGTTCCAGGGATAATTCCTCATGGTTCCAGGGTTAATTCATTGTGGTTCCAGGGTTAATTCCTCGTGGTTCCAGGGTTAATTCCTCGTGGTTCCAGGGTTAATTCCTCATGGTTCCAGGGTTAATTCATCGTGGTTCCAGGGTTAATTCCTCGTGGTTCCAGGGTTAATTCCTAATGGTTCCAGGGATAATTCCTCATGGTTCCAGGGTTAATTCATCGTGGTTCCAGGGTTAATTCCTCATGGTTCCAGGGATAATTCCTATGGTTCCAGGGTTAATTCCTCGTGGTTCCAGGGTTAATTCCTCGTGGTTCCAGGGTTAATTCATCGTGGTTCCAGGGTTAATTCATCGTGGTTCCAGGGTTAATTCCTCGTGGTTCCTGGGTTAATTCGTCATGGTTCCAGGGTTAATTCCTAATGGTTCCAGGGTTAATTCATCGTGGTTCCAGGGTTAATTCCTCGTGGTTCCAGGGATAATTCCTCATGGTTCCAGGGTTAATTCCTCGTGGTTCCAGGGTTAATTCCTCGTGGTTCCAGGGTTAATTCCTCATGGTTCCAGGGATAATTCATCGTGGTTCCAGGGTTAATTCCTCATGGTTCCAGGGTTAATTCCTAATGGTTCCAGGGATAATTCCTAATGGTTCCAGGGTTAATTCATCGTGGTTCCAGGGTTACTTCCTCATGGTTCCAGGGATAATTCCTCATGGTTCCAGGGTTAATTCCTCGTGGTTCCAGGGTTAATTCCTCATGGTTCCAGGGATAATTCCTAATGGTTCCAGGGTTAATTCCTCGGTTCCAGTTCCAGGGTTAATTCATCGTGGTTCCAGGGTTAATTCATCGTGGTTCCAGGGTTAATTCATCGTGGTTCCAGGGTTAATTCCTCGTGGTTCCAGGGTTAATTCCTCATGGTTCCAGGGTTAATTCCTCATGGTTCCAGGGTTAATTCATCGTGGTTCCAGGGTTAATTCCTCATGGTTCCAGGGATAATTCCTCATGGTTCCAGGGTTAATTCCTCGTGGTTCCAGGGTTAATTCCTCGTGGTTCCAGGGTTAATTCCTCATGGTTCCAGGGATAATTCCTAATGGTCCAGGGTTAATTCATCGTGGTTCCAGGGTTAATTCCTCATGGTTCCAGGGATAATTCCTAATGGTTCCAGGGTTAATTCCTCGTGGTTCCAGGGTTAATTCATCGTTGTTCCAGGGTTAATTCATCAGGGTTAATTCCTCAAGGTTCCAGGGTTAATTCCTCATGGTTCCAGGGTTAATTCCTAATGGTTCCAGGGTTAATTCATCGGGTTCCAGGGTTAATTCCTCGTGGTTCCAGGGTTAATTCCTCATGGTTCCAGGGTTAATTCCTCATGGTTCCAGGGTTAATTCCTCATGGTTCCAGGGTTAATTCCAGTGGTTCCAGGGTTAATTCCTCGTGGTTCCAGGGTTAATTCCTCATGGTTCCAGGGTTAATTCCTCGTGGTTCCAGGGTTAATTCCTCGTGGTTCCAGGGTTAATTCCTCATGGTTCCAGGGTTAATTCCTCGTGGTTCCAGGGTTAATTCCTCGTGGTTCCAGGGTTAATTCATTGTGGTTCCAGGGTTAATTCCTCATGGTTCCAGGGTTAATTCATCATGGTTCCAGGGTTAATTCCTCATGGTTCCAGGGTTAATTCATCGTGGTTCCAGGGTTAATTCCTCATGGTTCCAGGGTTAATTCATCATGGTTCCAGGGTTAATTCCTCATGGTTCCAGGGTTAATTCATCGTGGTTCCAGGGTTAATTCCTAATGGTTCCAGGGATAATTCCTCGTGGTTCCAGGGTTAATTCCTCATGGTTCCAGGGTTAATTCCTAATGGTTCCAGGGTTAATTCATCGTGGTTCCAGGGTTAATTCCTCATGGTTCCAGGGATAATTCCTCATGGTTCCAGGGTTAATTCCTCATGGTTCCAGGGATAATTCCTCATGGTTCCAGGGTTAATTCCTCATGGTTCCAGGGTTAATTCCTCATGGTTCCAGGGTTAATTCCTCATGGTTCCAGGGTTAATTCATCGTGGTTCCAGGGTTAATTCATCGTGGTTCCAGGGTTAATTCCTCATGGTTCCAGGGTTAATTCATCGTGGTTCCAGGGTTAATTCCTCATGGTTCCAGGGTTAATTCCTCGTGGTTCCAGGGTTAATTCCTCATGGTTCCAGGGTTAATTCCTCGTGGTTCCAGGGTTAATTCCTCATGGTTCCAGGGTTAATTCCTCATGGTTCCAGGGTTAATTCATCGTGGTTCCAGGGTTAATTCATCGTGGTTCCAGGGTTAATTCCTCATGGTTCCAGGGTTAATTCATCGTGGTTCCAGGGTTAATTCCTCATGGTTCCAGGGTTAATTCATCGTGGTTCCAGGGTTAATTCCTCATGGTTCCAGGGTTAATTCCTCATGGTTCCAGGGATAATTCCTCATGGTTCCAGGGATAATTCCTCGTGGTTCCAGGGTTAATTCCTCATGGTTCCAGGGTTAATTCCTAGTGGTTCCAGGGATAATTCATCGTGGTTCCAGGGTTAATTCCTCATGGTTCCAGGGTTAATTCCTCATGGTTCCAGGGTTAATTCATCGTGGTTCCAGGGTTAATTCCTCATGGTTCCAGGGTTAATTCCTCATGGTTCCAGGGTTAATTCATCGTGGTTCCAGGGTTAATTCCTAAAGGTTCCAGGGATAATTCATCGTGGTTCCAGGGTTAATTCCTCATGGTTCCAGGGTTAATTCCTCATGGTTCCAGGGATAATTCCTCATGGTTCCAGGGATAATTCATCGTGGTTCCAGGGTTAATTCCTCATGGTTCCAGGGTTAATTCCTCATGGTTCCAGGGATAATTCCTCATGGTTCCAGGGATAATTCCTCGTGGTTCCAGGGTTAATTCCTCATGGTTCCAGGGATAATTCCTCGTGGTTCCAGGGTTAATTCCTCATGGTTCCAGGGTTAATTCCTCGTGGTTCCAGGGTTAATTCCTCATGGTTCCAGGGTTAATTCCTCATGGTTCCAGGGTTAATTCCTCATGGTTCCAGGGATAATTCCTCATGGTTCCAGGGATAATTCCTCATGGTTCCAGGGTTAATTCCTCATGGTTCCAGGGTTAATTCCTCATGGTTCCAGGGTTAATTCCTCATGGTTCCAGGGTTAATTCCTCATGGTTCCAGGGTTAATTCCTCATGGTTCCAGGGTTAATTCTTCGTGGTTCCAGGGATAATTCCTTATGGGTCCAGGGTTAATTCCTCGTGGTTCCAGGGATAATTCCTCGTGGTTCCAGGGTTAATTCCTCATGGTTCCAGGGTTAATTCCTCATGGTTCCAGGGTTAATTCATCGTGGTTCCAGGGATAATTCCTCATGGTTCCAGGGTTAATTCCTCATGGTTCCAGGGTTAATTCCTCGTGGTTCCAGGGTTAATTCATTGTGGTTCCAGGGATAATTCCTCATGGTTCCAGGGATAATTCTCATGGTTCCAGGGTTAATTCCTCGTGGTTCCAGGGTTAATTCCTCGTGGTTCCAGGGTTAATTCCTCGTGGTTCCAGGGTTAATTCATTGTGGTTCCAGGGATAATTCCTCATGGTTCCAGGGATAATTCCTCATGGTTCCAGGGTTAATTCCTCGTGGTTCCAGGGTTAATTCATCGTTGTTCCAGGGTTAATTCCTCGTGGTTCCAGGGTTAATTCCTCATGGTTCCAGGGATAATTCCTCATGGTTCCAGGGTTAATTCCTCATGGTTCCAGGGTTATTTCATCGTGGTTCCAGGGTTATTTCCTCATGGTTCCAGGGATAATTCCTAATGGTCCCAGGGTTAATTCATCGTGGTTCCAGGGTTAATTCCTCATGGTTCCAGGGATAATTCCTAATGGTTCCAGGGTTAATTCCTCGTGGTTCCAGGGTTAATTCATCGTTGTTCCAGGGTTAATTCATCGTGGTTCCAGGGTTAATTCCTCGTGGTTCCAGGGTTAATTCCTAATGGTTCCAGGGTTAATTCATCGTGGTTCCAGGGTTAATTCATCGTGGTTCCAGGGTTAATTCCTCATGGTTCCAGGGTTAATTCCTCGTGGTTCCAGGGATAATTCCTCATGGTTCCAGGGTTAATTCCTCGTGGTTCCAGGGTTAATTCCTCGTGGTTCCAGGGTTAATTCCTCATGGTTCCAGGGTTAATTCCTCGTGGTTCCAGGGTTAATTCCTCATGGTTCCAGGGTTAATTCCTCATGGTTCCAGGGTTAATTCCTCGTGGTTCCAGGGTTAATTCCTCGTGGTTCCAGGGTTAATTCATTGTGGTTCCAGGGATAATTCCTCATGGTTCCAGGGTTAATTCATCATGGTTCCAGGGTTAATTCCTCATGGTTCCAGGGTTAATTCATCGTGGTTCCAGGGTTAATTCCTCATGGTTCCAGGGTTAATTCATCATGGTTCCAGGGTTAATTCCTCATGGTTCCAGGGTTAATTCATCGTGGTTCCAGGGTTAATTCCTCATGGTTCCAGGGATAATTCCTCGTGGTTCCAGGGTTAATTCCTCATGGTTCCAGGGTTAATTCCTAATGGTTCCAGGGTTAATTCATCGTGGTTCCAGGGTTAATTCTCATGGTTCCAGGGTTAATTCCTCATGGTTCCAGGGATAATTCCTCATGGTTCCAGGGTTAATTCCTCATGGTTCCAGGGATAATTCCTCATGGTTCCAGGGTTAATTCCTCATGGTTCCAGGGTTAATTCCTCATGGTTCCAGGGTTAATTCCTCATGGTTCCAGGGTTAATTCATCGTGGTTCCAGGGTTAATTCATCGTGGTTCCAGGGTTAATTCCTCATGGTTCCAGGGTTAATTCATCGTGTTTCCAGGGTTAATTCCTCATGGTTCCAGGGTTAATTCCTCGTGGTTCCAGGGTTAATTCCTCATGGTTCCAGGGTTAATTCATCGTGGTTCCAGGGATCTTCCTCATGCTTCCAGGGTTAATTCCTCATGGTTCCAGGGTTAATTCCTCATGGTTCCAGGGTTAATTCCTCATGGTTCCAGGGTTAATTCCTCATGGTTCCAGGGTTAATTCATCGTGGTTCCAGGGTTAATTCATCGTGGTTCCAGGGTTAATTCCTCATGGTTCCAGGGTTAATTCCTCATGGTTCCAGGGTTAATTCCTCATGGTTCCAGGGTTAATTCCTCATGGTTCCAGGGTTAATTCCTCATGGTTCCAGGGTTAATTCATCGTGGTTCCAGGGTTAATTCATCGTGGTTCCAGGGATAATTCCTCGTGGTTCCAGGGTTAATTCCTCATGGTTCCAGGGTTAATTCCTCATGGTTCCAGGGTTAATTCATCGTGGTTCCAGGGTTAATTCATCGTGGTTCCAGGGATAATTCCTCATGGTTCCAGGGTTAATTCATTGTGGTTCCAGGGTTAATTCCTCGTGGTTCCAGGGTTAATTCCTCGGTTCCAGGGTTAATTCCAGGGTTAATTCCTCATGGTTCCAGGGTTAATTCATCGTGGTTCCAGGGTTAATTCCTCATGGTTCCAGGGTTAATTCCTCATGGTTCCAGGGATAATTCCTAATGGTTCCAGGGTTAATTCATCGTGGTTCCAGGGTTAATTCCTCATGGTTCCAGGGATAATTCCTCATGGTTCCAGGGTTAATTCCTCGTGGTTCCAGGGTTAATTCCTCATGGTTCCAGGGATAATTCCTCATGGTTCCAGGGTTAATTCCTCGTGGTTCCAGGGTTAATTCCTCATGTGGTTCCAGGGTTAATTCCTCGTGGTTCCAGGGTTAATTCCTCATGGTTCCAGGTTCCAGGGGGTTAATTCCTCATGGTTCCAGGGTTAATTCATCGTGGTTCCAGGGTTAATTCATCGTGGTTCCAGGGTTAATTCCTCATGGTTCCAGGGATAATTCCTCATGGTTCCAGGGTTAATTCCTCATGGTTCCAGGGATAATTCCTCATGGTTCCAGGGTTAATTCCTCATGGTTCCAGGGTTAATTCCTCATGGTTCCAGGGTTAATTCCTCATGGTTCCAGGGTTAATTCATCATGGTTCCAGGGTTAATTCCTCATGTTCCAGGGTTAATTCATCGTGGTTCCAGGGTTAATTCCTCATGGTTCCAGGGTTAATTCATCGGGTTCCAGGGTTAATTCCTCATGGTTCCAGGGTTAATTCCTCGTGGTTCCAGGGTTAATTCCTCATGGTTCCAGGGTTAATTCCTCGTGGTTCCAGGGTTAATTCCTCCTCATGGTTCCAGGGTTAATTCCTCATGGTTCCAGGGTTAATTCATCGTGGTTCCAGGGTTAATTCATCATGGTTCCAGGTTAATTCCTCATGGTTCCAGGGTTAATTCCTCATGGTTCAGGGTTAATTCATCGTGGTTCCAGGGTTAATTCCTCATGGTTCCAGGGTTAATTCATCGTGGTTCCAGGGTTAATTCCTCATGGTTCCAGGGTTAATTCCTCATGGTTCCAGGGATAATTCCTCATGGTTCCAGGGTTAATTCCTCGTGGTTCCAGGGTTAATTCCTCATGGTTCCAGGGTTAATTCCTCATGGTTCCAGGGATAATTCATCGTGGTTCCAGGGTTAATTCCTCATGGTTCCAGGGTTAATTCCTCATGGTTCCAGGGTTAATTCATCGTGGTTCCAGGGTTAATTCCTCATGGTTCCAGGGTTAATTCCTCATGGTTCCAGGGTTAATTCCTCATGGTTCCAGGGTGGTTCCAGGGTTAATTCCTCATGGTTCCAGGGATAATTCATCGTGGTTCCAGGGTTAATTCCTCATGGTTCCAGGGTTAATTCCTCATGGTTCCAGGGATTAATTCCTCATGGTTCCAGGGTTAATTCCTCATGGTTCGGTTCCAGGGTTAATTCCTCATGGTTCCAGGGTTAATTCCTCATGGTTCCAGGGTTAATTCCTCATGGTTCCAGGGATAATTCCTCATGGTTCCAGGGTTAATTCCTCATGGTTCCAGGGTTAATTCCTCATGGTTCCAGGGTTAATTCCTCTCATGGTTCCAGGGTTAATTCCTCGTGGTTCCAGGGTTAATTCCTCATGGTTCCAGGGTTAATTCCTCATGGTTCCAGGGTTAATTCCTCGTGGTTCCAGGGTTAATTCCTCATGGTTCCAGGGATAATTCCTCATGGTTCCAGGGTTAATTCCTCATGGTTCCAGGGTTAATTCCTCATGGTTCCAGGGTTAATTCCTCATGGTTCCAGGGTTAATTCCTCATGGTTCCAGGGTTAAGGGTTAATTCCTCATGGTTCCAGGGTTAATTCAGGGGGTTAATTCATCGTGGTTCCAGGGATAATTCCTCAATGGTTCCAGGGTTAATTCATCGTGGTTCCAGGGTTAATTCCTCATGGTTCCAGGGTTAATTCCTCATGGTTCCAGGGTTAATTCCTCATGGTTCCAGGGTTAATTCCTCGTGGTTCCAGGGTTAATTCCTCATGGTTCCAGGGTTAAATTCATTAATGGTTCCAGGGTTAATTCCTCGTGGTTCCAGGGTTAATTCCTCATGGTTCCAGGGTTAATTCCTCATGGTTCCAGGGTTAATTCCTCATGGTTCCAGGGTTAATTCCTCGTGGTTCCAGGGTTAATTCCTCGTGGTTCCAGGGTTAATTCCTCATGGTTCCAGGGTTAATTCATCGTGGTTCCAGGGTTAATTCCTCATGGTTCCAGGGTTAATTCCTCATGGTTCCAGGGTTAATTCCTCGTGGTTCCAGGGTTAATTCATCGTGGTTCCAGGGTTAATTCCTCGTGGTTCCAGGGTTAATTCCTCATGGTTCCAGGGATAATTCCTCGTGGTTCCAGGGTTAATTCCTCATGGTTCCAGGGTTAATTCATCGTGGTTCCAGGGTTATTTCCTCATGGTTCCAGGGATAATTCCTCATGGTTCCAGGGTTAATTCATCGTGGTTCCAGGGTTAGGGTTTCCTCATGGTTCCAGGGATAATTCCTCGTGGTTCCAGGGTTAATTCCTCGTTCCAGGTTCCAGGGTTAATTCATCGTTGGTTCCAGGGTTAATTCATCGTGGTTCCAGGGTTAATTCCTCGTGGTTCCAGGGTTAATTCCTCATGGTTCCAGGGTTAATTCATCATGGTTCCAGGGTTAATTCATCGTGGTTCCAGGGTTAATTCCTCAGGTTCCAGGGTTAATTCCTCATGGTTCCAGGGTTAATTCCTCATGGTTCCAGGGTTAATTCCTCATGGTTCCAGGGTTAATTCCTCGTGGTTCCAGGGTTAATTCCTCATGGTTCCAGGGTTAATTCCTCGTGGTTCCAGGGTTAATTCCTCATGGTTCCAGGGTTAATTCCTCATGGTTCCAGGGTTAATTCCTCGTGGTTCCAGGGTTAATTCCTCGTGGTTCCAGGGTTAATTCATCATGGTTCCAGGGATAATTCCTCATGGTTCCAGGGTTAATTCATCATGGTTCCAGGGTTAATTCCTCATGGTTCCAGGGTTAATTCATGGGTTCCAGGGTTAATTCCTCGTGGTTCCAGGGTTAATTCCTCATGGTTCCAGGGTTAATTCATCATGGTTCCAGGGTTAATTCCCAGGGTTCATGGTTCCAGGGTTAATTCATCGTGGTTCCAGGGTTAATTCCTCATGGTTCCAGGGATAATTCCTCGTGGTTCCAGGGTTAATTCCTCATGGTTCCAGGGTTAATTCCCAGGGATCAATTCATCGTGGTTCCAGGGTTAATTCCTCATGGTTCCAGGGTTAATTCCTCATGGTTCCAGGGTTAATTCATCATGGTTCCAGGGATAATTCCTCATGGTTCCAGGGTTAATTCCTCATGGTTCCAGGGTTAATTCCTCGTGGTTCCAGGGTTAATTCCTCATGGTTCCAGGGTTAATTCATGGTTCCAGGGTTAATTCCTCGTGGTTCCAGGGTTAATTCATCGTGGTTCCAGGGTTAATTCCTCATGGTTCCAGGGTTAATTCCAGGGTCGTGGTTCCAGGGTTAATTCCTCATGGTTCCAGGGTGGTTCCAGGGTTAATTCCTCGTGGTTCCAGGGTTAATTCCTCATGGTTCCAGGGTTAATTCATAGGGTTAATTCCTCGTGGTTCCAGGGTTAATTCCTCATGGTTCCAGGGTTAATTCCTCATGGTTCCAGGGTTAATTCCTCATGGTTCCAGGGTTAATTCCTCATGGTTCCAGGGTTAATTCCTCCAGGGTTAATTCATCGTGGTTCCAGGGTTAATTCATCGGTTCCAGGGTTAATTCCTCATGGTTCCAGGGTTAATTCCTCATGGTTCCAGGGTTAATTCCTCATGGTTCCAGGGTTAATTCCTCATGGTTCCAGGGTTAATTCCTCATGGTTCCAGGGTTAATTCCTCATGGTTCCAGGGTTAATTCCTCATGGTTCCAGGGTTAATTCATCGTGGTTCCAGGGTTAATTCCTCGTGGTTCCAGGGTTAATTCCTCATGGTTCCAGGGTTAATTCCTCATGGTTCCAGGGTTAATTCCTCATGGTTCCATTAATTCCTCATGTTCCAGGGTTAATTCCTCGTGGTTCCAGGGTTAATTCATCGTGGTTCCAGGGTTAATTCCTCATGGTTCCAGGGTTAATTCATCGTGGTTCCAGGGTTAATTCCAGGTTCCAGGGTTAATTCCTCATGGTTCCAGGGTTAATTCCTCATGGTTCCAGGGTTAATTCATCGTGGTTCCAGGGTTAATTCCTCATGGTTCCAGGGTTAATTCCTCATGGTTCCAGGGTTAATTCCTCATTTCCAGGGTTAATTCATCGTGGTTCCAGGGTTAATTCATCATGGTTCCAGGGTTAATTCCTCATGGTTCCAGGGTTAATTCCTCATGGTTCCAGGGTTAATTCATCGTGGTTCCAGGGTTAATTCCTCATGGTTCCAGGGTTAATTCCTCATGGTTCCAGGGTTAATTCCTCATGGTTCCAGGGATAATTCCTCATGGTTCCAGGGTTAATTCCTCGGTTCCAGGGTTAATTTCCAGGGTTAATTCATCATGGTTCCAGGGTTAATTCCTCGTGGTTCCAGGGTTAATTCCTCATGGTTCCAGGGTTAATTCCTCATGGTTCCAGGGTTAATTCCTCGTGGTTCCAGGGTTAATTCATCATGGTTCCAGGGTTAATTCCTCATGGTTCCAGGGTTAATTCCTCATGGTTCCAGGGTTAATGGTTCCAGGGTTAATTCATTGGTTCCAGGGTTAATTCCTCATGGTTCCAGGGTTAATGGTTCCAGGGTTAATTCCTCATGGTTCCAGGGTTAATTCCTCGTGGTTCCAGGGTTAATTCCTTATGGTTCCAGGGTTAATTCTTGGTGGTTCCAGGGTTAATTCTTGGTGGTTCCAGGGTTAATTCATCGTGGTTCCAGGGTTAATTCCTCATGGTTCCAGGGTTAATTCCTCATGGTTCCAGGGTTAATTCCTCATGGTTCCAGGGTTAATTCCTCATGGTTCCAGGGTTAATTCCTCATGGTTCCAGGGTTAATTCCTCATGGTTCCAGGGTTAATTCCTCATGGTTCCAGGGTTAATTCCTCATGGTTCCAGGGTTAATTCCTCATGGTTCCAGGGTTAATTCCTCGTGGTTCCAGGGATAATTCATCGTGGTTCCAGGGTTTCCAATTCCTCATGGTTCCAGGGTTAATTCATCTCATGGTTCCAGGGTTAATTCATCGTGGTTCCAGGGTTAATTCCTCATGGTTCCAGGGTTAATTCCTCATGGTTCCAGGGTTAATTCCTCATGGTTCCAGGGTTAATTCCTCATGGTTCCAGGGATAATTCAGGGATCGTGGTTCCAGGGTTAATTCCTCATGGTTCCAGGGTTAATTCCTCATGGTTCCAGGGTTAATTCCTCATGGTTCCAGGGTTAATTCCTCATGGTTCCAGGGATAATTCCTCGTGGTTCCAGGGTTAATTCCTCATGGTTCCAGGGATAATTCCTCATGGTTCCAGGGTTAATTCCTCATGGTTCCAGGGTTAATTCCTCATGGTTCCAGGGTTAATTCCAGGGTTAATTCTCATGGTTCCAGGGTTAATTCCTCATGGTTCCAGGGTTAATTCCTCATGGTTCCAGGGATAATTCCTCATGGTTCCAGGGATAATTCCTCATGGTTCCAGGGTTAATTCCTCATGGTTCCAGGGTTAATTCCTCATGGTTCCAGGGTTAATTCCTCATGGTTCCAGGGTTAATTCCTCATGGTTCCAGGGTTAATTCCTCATGGTTCCAGGGTTAATTCATCGTGGTTCCAGGGATAATTCCTAATGGATTCCTGGGATAATTCATCGTGGTTCCAGGGTTAATTCCTCGTGGTTCCAGGGTTAATTCCTCATGGTTCCAGGGTTAATTCCTCATGGTTCCAGGGTTAATTCCTCGTGGTTCCAGGGTTAATTCCTCATGGTTCCAGGGTTAATTCCTAATGGTTCCAGGGTTAATTCCTCGTGGTTCCAGGGTTAATTCATTGTGGTTCCAGGGATAATTCCTCATGGTTCCAGGGATAATTTCTCATGGTTCCAGGGTTAATTCCTCGTGGTTCCAGGGTTAATTCCTCGTGGTTCCAGGGTTAATTCCTCGTGGTTCCAGGGTTAATTCATTGTGGTTCCAGGGATAATTCCTCATGGTTCCAGGGATAATTCCTCATGGTTCCAGGGTTAATTCCTCGTGGTTCCAGGGTTAATTCCTCATGGTTCCAGGGTTAATTCCTCATGGTTCCAGGGTTAATTCCTTATGGTTCCAGGGTTAATTCCTCGTGGTTCCAGGGTTAATTCATTGTGGTTCCAGGGATAATTCCTCATGGTTCCAGGGATAATTCCTCATGGTTCCAGGGTTAATTCCTCGTGGTTCCAGGGTTAATTCCTCGTGGTTCCAGGGTTAATTCCTCATGGTTCCAGGGTTAATTCCTCATGGTTCCAGGGTTAATTCCTAATGGTTCCAGGGATAATTTGTCATGGTTCCAGGGTTAATTCCTCATGGCTCCAGGGTTAATTCATCATGGTTCCAGGGTTAATTCCTAATGGTTCCAGGGTTAATTCATCGTGGTTCCAGGGTTAATTCCTAATGGTTCCAGGGTTAATTCCTAATGGTTCCAGGGTTAATTCCTCATGGTTCCAGGGTTAATTCCTCATGGTTCCAGGGTTAATTCATTGTGGTTCCAGGGTTAATTCCTAATGGTTCCAGGGTTAATTCCTTGTGGTTCCAGGGTTAATTCCTAATGGTTCCAGGGTTAATTCCTTGTGGTTCCAGGGTTAATTCCTCATGGTTCCAGGGATAATTCCTCATGGTTCCAGGGTTAATTCCTCGTGGTTCCAGGGTTAATTCCTCATGGTTCCAGGGTTACTTCCTCGTGGTTCCAGGGTTAATTCCTCATGGTTCCAGGGGTTTATACAAGAACAACTCAAAGGTTAACAGTTTAGGCATTCAAGGTTACAGATATGGTTTGGGGAAGGCTTACATTATTTTTCTTGCTTTTACCATCACGTATCATCAAGTAGTCTCACGGTTTGTTGGGGGCATTGTGGGCTGTGATGATGCAGTGGTCTAAGAAGTGGACTCTGGCTCCAAACATCATGAGGTCAACCTCAGCGCCGTGGCAATTAATTTTTTATTTGTTTTGGTGAGAGCAGTGCTGGGGTTCTTGCCAAATGTCCATAATCGCTGTCTGTTTTCTAGGGATCAGTCTGGTCCGACACGTCACTTAGACCATGTTACATACACACACTGTATATATGTACAGCTCTGGTGGAAAAAAATATGCTTCGGGGATCAGAAAGGGGAGTCAGGTGCTGAACCCAGATTAGATCAGAAAGGGGAGTCAGGTGCTGAACCCAGATTAGATCAGAAAGGGGAGTCAGGTGCTGAACCCAGATTAGATCAGAAAGGGGAATCAGGTGCTGAACCCAGATTAGATCAGAAAGGGGAATCAGGTGCTGAACCCAGATTAGATCAGAAAGGGGAATCAGGTGCTGAACCCAGATTAGATCAGAAAGGGGAGTCAGGTGCTGAACCCAGATTAGATCAGAAAGGGGAATCAGGTGCTGAACCCAGATTAGATCAGAAAGGGGAGTCAGGTGCTGAACCCAGATTAGATCAGAAAGGGGAGTCAGGTGCTGAACCCAGATTAGATCAGAAAGGGGAGTCAGGTGCTGAACCCAGATTAGATCAGAAAGGGGAGTCAGGTGCTGAACCCAGATTAGATCAGAAAGGGGAATCAGGTGCTGAACCCAGATTAGATCAGAAAGGGGAATCAGGTGCTGAACCCAGATTAGATCAGAAAGGGGAATCAGGTGCTGAACCCAGATTAGATCAGAAAGGGGAATCAGGTGCTGAACCCAGATTAGATCAGAAAGGAGAATCAGGTTTACATTATAAATCACCTTCATCAGGACATTGATATATTTTATATATGATTTACATGTATATTCAGGTCTGGAGGAAACCGTTTTCTCGGAGAAAACATGAATTAATGTCTCCTCTACATCTCTCTCGATTATCTCTCTCTCTCTCTCTCTCTCTCTCTCTCTCTCTCTCTCTCTCTCTCTCTCGCTCTCTGTCTCTCTCTCTCTCTGTGTCTCTCTCTCTCTGTGTCTCTTTCTCTCTCTCTCTTTCTCTCTCTGTGTCTCTTTGTCTCTCTCTCTCTTTCTCTCTCTGTCTCTGTCTCTCTTTCTCTCTGTCTCTCTCTCTGTCTCTCTCTCTGTCTCTCTCTCTCTCTCTCTGTCTCTCTCTCCCTTGCTCTCTCTCTGTCTCTACTGACCCGTATTCTGAGCCGTATTCTGAGCAGGTCATTGTTTTTTTGCAGTTCATTCATAAACGAAACACAAAGTCTCCATCGCGGTAGACCACACTAACACACAGGCACAGAGGGCAGAGAGGGAGGAGAGGGCAGAGAGGGAGGAGAGGGCAGAGAGGGAAGAGAGGGCAGAGAGGGAGGAGAGGGAAGAGAGGGAGGAGAGGGCAGAGAGGGAGGAGAGGGAAGAGAGGGAGGAGAGGGCAGAGAGGGAGGAGAGGGCAGAGAGGGAGGAGAGGGCAGAGAGGGAGGAGAGGGAGGAGAGGGAGGAGAGGGAGGAGAGAGATCAGAAGGGGAGGAAGAGAGGGCGGAGAGGGAAGAGAGGGAGGAGAGGGCAGAGAGGGAGGAGAGGGAAGAGAGGGAGGAGAGGGAGGAGAGGGAAGAGAGGGCAGAGAGGAGGGAGGGAGGAGAGGGAGGAGAGGGAGGAGAGAAGGAGGAGAGGGAGGAAGAGAGGGAGGGAGAGGGCGGAGAGGGGCAGAGAGGGCAGGGAGGGGGAGGGAGGAGAGGGAGGAGAGGGAGGAGAGAAGGAGGAGAGGGAGGAAGAGAGGGCGGAGAGGGAGGAGAGGGCAGAGAGGAGAGAGGGAGGAGAGGGAGGAGAGGGAGGAGAGGGCAGAGAGGGAGGAGAGGGCAGAGAGGGAGGAGAGGGAGGAGAGGGAGGAGAGGGAGGAGAGGGAGGAGAGGGAGGAGAGGGCAGAGAGGGAGGAGAGGGAGGAGAGGGCAGAGAGGGAAGAGAGGGAGGAGAGGGAGGAGAGAGGGAGGAGAGGGAGGAGAGGGCAGAGAGGGAAGAGAGGGAGGAGAGAGGGAGGAGAGAAGGAGGAGAGGGAGGAGAGGGGAGGAGAGAGGGAGGAGAGAGGGAGGAGAGGGAGGAGAGGGAGGAGAGGGAGGAGAGGGCAGAGAGGGGAAGAGAGGGCAGAGAGGGAGGAGAGGGAAGAGAGGGAAGAGAGGGCAGAGAGGGAAGAGAGGGCAGAGAGGGAGGAGAGGGAAGAGAGGGAAGAGAGGGCAGAGAGGGAGGAGAGGGAAGAGAGGGAGGAGAGGGCAGAGAGGGAGGAGAGGGCAGAGAGGGAAGAGAGGGCAGAGAGGGAGGAGGGAGGAGAGGGAGGAGAGGGAGGAGAGAGGGAGGAGAGGGAGGAAGAGAGGGCGGAGAGGGAAGAGAGGGAGGAGAGGGCAGAGAGGGAGGAGAGGGAAGAGAGGGAGGAGAGGGAGGAGAGGGAAGAGAGGGCAGAGAGGAGAGAGGGAGGAGAGGGAGGAGAGGGAGGAGAGAAGGAGGAGAGGGAGGA
Source organism: Oncorhynchus keta (assembly GCF_023373465.1). Classification (NCBI taxonomy): domain Eukaryota; kingdom Metazoa; phylum Chordata; class Actinopteri; order Salmoniformes; family Salmonidae; genus Oncorhynchus; species Oncorhynchus keta. The sequence goes on along the minus strand of NW_026290936.1, from coordinate 34,659 downwards.
GAGAGGGCGGAGAGGGCGGAGAGGGCAGAGAGGAGGGAGGGAGGAGAGGGAGGAGAGGGAGGAGAGAAGGAGGAGAGGGAGGAAGAGAGGGCGGAGAGGGAGGAGAGGGCAGAGAGGAGGGAGGGAGGAGAGGGAGGAGAGGGAGGAAAGGGCAGAGAGGGAGGAGAAGGCAGAGAGGGAGGAGAGGGAGGAGAGGGAGGAGAGAGGGAGGAGAGGGAGGAGAGAGGGAGGAGAGGGAGGAGAGGGCAGAGAGGGAAGAGAGGGAGGAGAGGGAGGAGAGAGGGAGGAGAGGGAGGAGAGGGCAGAGAGGGAAGAGAGGGAGGAGAGAGGGAGGAGAGAGGGAGGAGAGGGAGGAGAGGGAGGAGAGAGGGAGGAGAGAGGGAGGAGAGGGAGGAGAGGGAGGAGAGGGAGGAGAGGGCAGAGAGGGAAGAGAGGGAGGAGAGGGAGGAGAGGGCAGAGAGGGAGGAGAGGGAGGAGAGGGAGGAGAGGGAGGGAGAGAGGGAGGGGAGAGGGAGGAGAGGGAGGAGAGGGCAGAAATGGCAGAGAGGAGGAGAGGGAAGAGAGGGAGAATATCTCTCTGCCTGTCTGTCTGTCTGTCTGTCTGTCTGTCTGTCTGTCTGTCTGTCTGTCTGTCTGTCTGTCTGTGTCTCTTTCTTTCTAACCTCTAACAACTAAAACCGAATGATTCAGTTTGATCTGGACGATCTGGATCAATGAGACTCAGTATATTTATTTATTTCTGCTTGGAAGAGACTTTAGATTTCTGATTGTTTCAACTGAATTCTTATTTTATTCTCTCTATCCGTCTCTCCGTTCCCTCCTCCCCCTTCTGTCTCTCTCTCTCTCTCTCTCTCTCTCTCTGTCTCTCTGTCTCTCTCTCTCTCTCTCTCTCTCTCTCTGTCTCTCTGTTAATTCTTTCCAATATGTCAAGTAATTATCTGTTTGTTTTCTCATGATTTGGTTGGGTCTAATTGTGCTGCTGTTCTGGGGCTCTGTGGGGTCTGTTTGTGTTTGTAAACAGAGCCCCAGGACCAGCTTGCTTAGGGGACTCTTCTCCAGGTTCATCTCTCTGTAGGTGATGGCTTTGTTATGGAAGGTTTGGGAATCACTTCCTTTTAGGTGGTTGTAGAATTTAATGGCTCTTTTCTGGATTTTGATAATTAGTGGGTATCGGCCTAATTCTGCTCTGCATTATTTGGTGTTTTACGTTGTACACGGAGGATATTTTTGCAGAATTCTGCATGCAGAGTCTCAATTTGGTGTTTGTCCCATTTTGTGAAGTCTTGGTTGGTGAGCGGACCCCAGACCTCACAACCATAATGGGCTCTATGACTGATTCAAGTATTTTTAGCCAGATCCTAATTGGTATGTTGAAATTTATGTTTCTTTTGATGGCATAGAATGCCCTTCTTGCCTTGTCTCTCAGATCGTTCACAGCTTTGTGGAAGTTACCTGTGGCACTGATGTTTAGGCCAAGGTATGTATAGTTTTTTTTTGTGCTCTAGGGCAACAGTGTCAAGATGGAATTTGTATTTGTGGTCCTAGTGACTGGACCTTTTTGGAACACCATTATTTTGGTCTTACTGAGATTTACTGTCAGGGCCCAGGTCTGACAGAATCTGTGCATAAGATCTAGGTGCTGCTGTAGGCCCTCCTTGGTTGGTGACAGAAGCACCAGATTATCAGCAAACAGTAGACATTTGACTTCAGATTCTAGTAGGGTGAGGCCGGGTGCTGCAGACTTTTCTAGTGCCCGTGCCAATTTGTTGATATATATGTTGAAGAGGGTGGGGCTTAAGCTGCATCCCTGTCTAACCCCACAACCCTGTGTGAAGAAATGTGTGTGTTTTTTGCCAATTTTAACCGCACACTTGTTGTTTGTGTACATGGATTTTATAATGTCATATGTTTTACCCCCAACACCACTTTCCATCAGTTTGTATAGCAGACCCTCATGCCAAATTGAGTCAAAGGCTTTTTTAAATCAACAAAGCATGAGAAGACTTTGCCTTTGTTTTGGTTTGTTTGGTTGTCAATTAGGGTGTGCAGGGTGAATACATGGTCTGTTGTACGGTAATTTTGACATTTGCTCATACTCTCTCTCTCTCTCTCTCTCTCTCTCTCTCTCTCTCTCTCTCTCTCTCTCTCTCTCTCTCTCTCTCTCTCTCTCTCTCTCTGTCTCCCCCCTTCTCTCTGTGTCTCTCTGTGTCTCTCTGTCTCTCTCTGTCTCTCTCTGTCTCTCTCTGTCTCTCCTCCCTCTTCTCTCTCTCTCTCTCTCTCTCTCTCTCTCTCTCTCTCTCTCTCTCTGTCTCTCTGTCTCTGTCTCTCTGTCTCTCCTCCCCTTCTCTCTCTCTCTCTCTCTCTCTCTCTCTCTCTCTCTCTCTCTCTCTCTCTCTCTCTCTCTCTCTCTCTCTCTCTCTCTGTCTCTCCTCCCCCTTCTCTCTTGTCTCTACTACTATGAGTGGAGGCTAGTTGATAGATGAGTACGGTAGAGGCCAATGTCTGGGATTAATCAATGTAGAAGTAATCAGACCATCATTTCTCCTCATCAGACTGTTATTATTCAGGTTATACACTCATTCTCTCTGAGGACATCACTGGAGAGATAGAGAGATGAGAGGGGGGAGAGGAGAGAGAGATGAGAGGAGAGGGAGAGGGGAGGGGAGGAGAGATACTGTAGAGATGAGAGGAGGAGGGGGGGAGGGAGAGATAGAGAGATGAGGGAGGAGAGAGAGAGATACTGTAGAGGAGAGGGGAGGATAGGGGAGGGGAGGGAGAGATAGGGAGATGAGGGAGGAGAGGAGAGAGAGAGATACTGTAGAGGAGAGAGGAGAGGGGAGGGAGAGATAGAGAGATGAGGGAGGAGAGGAGAGAGAGAGATACTGTAGAGGAGAGGGGAGGGAGAGATAGAGAGATGAGAGAGAGAGATACTGTTGAGGAGAGGGGAGAGAGATATAGAGAGATGAGGAGGGAGAGATACTGTAGAGGAGAGGGGAGGGGAGGGAGAGATAGAGAGATGAGGGAGGAGAGAGAGAGAGATACTGTAGAGGAGAGAGGTAGGGAGAGATAGAGAGATGAGGGAGGAGAGAGAGAGATACTGTTGAGGAGAGGGGAGAGAGAGAGAGATAGAGAGATGAGGGAGGAGAGGAGAGAGAGAGATACTGTTGAGGAGAGGGGAGAGGGGAGGGAGAGGGAGAGAGAGAGGGAGGAGAGATACTGTAGAGGAGAGGGGAGGGAGAGATAGAGAGATGAGGGAGGAGAGAGAGATACTGTTGAGGAGAGGGGAGATGGGAGGGAGAGAGAGAGATACTGTAGAGGAGAAGAGGGAGAGATAGAGAGATGAGGGAGGAGAGATAGAGAGATGAGGGAGGTGAGGAGAGAGAGAGATACTGTAGAGGAGAGAGGTAGGGAGAGATACTGTAGAGGAGAGGGAGGGAGAGATACTGTAGAGGAGAGGGGAGAGAGAGATAGAGAGATGAGGGAGGAGAGGAGGGAGAGATACTGTAGAGGAGAGGGGAGGGGAGGGAGAGATACTGTAGAGGAGAGGGGAGGGAGAGATAGAGAGATGAGGGAGGAGAGAGAGAGAGATACTGTAGAGGAGAGAGGTAGGGAGAGATACTGTAGAGGAGAGGAGAGGGAGAGATAGAGAGATGAGGGAGGAGAGAGAGAGATACTGTTGAGGAGAGGGGAGGGAGAGATACTGTAGAGGAGAGGAGAGGGAGAGATAGAGAGATGAGGGAGGAGAGAGAGAGATACTGTAGAGGAGAGGGGAGGGAGAGATAGAGAGATGAGGGAGGAGAGGAGAGAGAGAGATACTGTTGAGGAGAGGGGAGGGGAGGGAGAGGGAGAGGGAGAGTGAGAGGGAGAGAGAGAGATACTATAGAGGAGAGGGGAGGCTAGAGAGAGAGATGAGGGAGGAGAGAGAGAGATACTGTTGAGGAGAGGGGAGAGGGGACGGAGAGATACTGTAGAGGAGAGGAGGGAGAGATAGAGAGATGAGGGAGGAGAGGAGAGAGAGATACTGTAGAGGAGAGGAGGGAGAGATGAGGGAGGAGAGATGGAGAGAGAGAGAGATACTGTAGAGGAGAGAGGTAGGGAGAGATACTGTAGAGGAGAGGGGAGGGAGAGATACTGTAGAGGAGAGAGGAGGGAGAGATACTGTAGAGGAGACGGGAGAGAGCGAGAGAGAGAGAGAGAGAGAGAGAGAGAGAGAGATACTGTAGAGGAGACGGGAGAGAGAGAGAGAGAGAGAGAGAGAGAGAGAGAGAGAGAGAGAGAGAGAGAGAGAGAGAGAGAGAGAGAGAGAGAGAGAGAGAGAGAGAGAAAGAGAGAGAGAGACAGAGAGAATACTGTAGAGGGGAGAGAGAGTGAAGTAATGTTGACATTTCTGTAGACGTTTGCACGTAGCCTTCGTGCTGACACTCAACGCCTGATTGCTCCAGACTATACCTGTCATCACCATAACGACCCTAGAGCTCACTGATTGGACAAAGTCCCGACAGTTGCTGTCATGACCTGATGATTCCGTAACCAGGGTAACGGTCATACTGATGATGCTGTAACCAGGGTAACTAAGGACAGGGTCATACAGATGAAGCAGGTTCAGAGTGACTCCGTCCACCACAGAGTGAAGCAGGTTCAGAGTGACTCCATCCACCA